>NC_039262.1:22800758-23100758 GCF_003368295.1 Carassius auratus
TTCAGCATAACCACCTCTGAATAACGTGTAATCAGTCCTATGAATGGGCGTGACGTCATAGGCGGGGGACGTATCGACCAGGAAGCTATAAAAGCACATGAGGTAGAACGAGCGTCATTTTCTAGGAATGAAGCGAACTCTGGCAGGGATGCCAGAAGTATGGCATTGAGAGGCAGCGTCTCATTCCCTTCGGGAACCATGATTACATACATAACTTGGGACGTTCCCCTTCAGGAACTCGAGCTGCGTCTGAAAACACTTTGGGAAGTGTTGGGCTTTTGCGTTGAGAGCGTTTGGAAGCTGTGACATTACCGTGAGGGAAAAACCATCATCCAAAACAAACCATGGCTTACAGTCAGATTCAGCCGTTTATTTATGATCCAGAATCAGATCCCGAGGCTGAAACTGAACGAGAGCAGCAGCAGCAACGACTCGCTCCGAGCGGGGCTCGAACCCGGGTCTCCGGCATGGGAGGGGATGCACTAACAAGGAGGCAGAGATATTTGAAGCAGTTTTACTCACCGCCTGCGGTTCCAACACACGATCGTGACCCTTTTTCGTTGGGATTGCATCATCCTTAAGAAATAAACGATGTGCAAATCCATCGTCAAACTGGGCCTTGTTTGTAAAACAAGCATCTTCAAAATGCAGGGAACAAACACAAACACTTGCACAACTCCGTTGATGCTCTGTAAAAATAAACTCCATCCACTGGTCCCTTAATTTTTTTTTGGTAATCTGTGCAGGGTTGTCTTGCCCTGGCAACCAAAATCACACTTATTTTGTGACTTTTCGCGACGCTCTCGCTCTGATCAGTGAATCGCTCTGATCAGTGAAATGTCTGTGCTCTGCCTCGCTATACAGAGCCATACTCGAAAAAAACTTTCCGAAACTTGTGACAAACCGGAAGGAGTATTTTGGGAAAAAAAATACTCCTTCAAACGTACAACTTAATTTTTGAAACTTTGTCCATGTTTAGCATGGGAATCCAACTCTTTAACAGTGTAAAAAACTCAGTATGCATGAAATAGCATTTCACCCCCCCTTTAAGTTTAAGAACTATAAAAAGTGAGGTCTGGATGTGCTTCACATAATCTGCTTCACAACTGCTTGTTGTATGAGACGTTATGTGAATGTATTTATTCAGGCATTATCAGATGGTTTAATTTCAAAGCTGTAAAAAATCTGCAACGTTTAAAACCCTTGTTGCAGAAGAATGGTTGTGTTTTAGGTGAGCAGGCAGTGCTTCGCATCAGGACGGATTAGCATTTAGACTACAGATGTGATATGGTAAATGAATAATTTTAGCTCCCATTTGCACCTGTATTAAACACTGACCACTTGTGATCGCCGGAAAAAGATGCTAATACAAATAGAAAACAAAAAAGAAAGCCCTCATGTACTCTGAAGCATTATTAATGCTGTGCTAAACCCATATGCACAACTGTAAAAGGCCAGAGTAATGGTAATGCATGGATGATCTGTGTTTGTGTGTGTGTGTGTGTGTCTGTGTGTGTTTGGATAGCATATGGTTCAGAACAAAAGTTGCTACATCACACACATGCACACGAAGGTGCTTCCTCTTATGATAAATGAGTCTGACCCTATATCTCTCCGCTTGCACAACGGAAGTGCAGCAAGCTGTCAGTCTGGTGTGGCCAGGCAGTAGATTCAGCTGACGTTCACAAAGCTACAAACTCAGACACGCACAAACAGCCATCTGTAAATGAACCGCATCAACAAACTATCTAGAGCCTGTGTGCTTATTGTTTTTGGCACGTAATAAGGCATTACATTGTGGTTGCTTCAAGATAAGTTAAAGTTTCTGCTACATTTTCACAATCATAGTGATATACACTTTCTTTATTCCTCCGCAGATTACTTTCGCTGTCCATAATTTTAAGGCTTTTTATAATTCTTAATGATTTGTAGAGTACTTAAAAGAATCATAGAAAATAAAAAATTTTTATTGTGTAATTTTCAATCAAACTATTTTGTCAATGTATGCAACAATGTAAAATATTCATATTATTTAAATAAAGTCAGTTCACATGTCATTCACCAACTGCCCCCTTCTTCTGCAAATATCTTCCCAGCTATACTTCATAAACACACACATCACTTTTAACTCACATGCACAGCACTTTTACTAGCTATCAACTGTTCATTCAAACTGTGCACAAACTAACTGCACACACTCATACACACACAGACAAACTCACACTCACATTTCATGTTTCTACATTCTCCCGTTCCCCTCTTCATCCATAAATAAAGCAGGCGCACACTGTACCACATTTTAACCACCATTTTGCTGTCTGAGACACATTTAAAAAATGGTAAAAAAAGATTTTGTTAGGGTGATGACAGACTCCAAACAATTCAAATGACTTCCTTTTATTATTTTCCAGGACAAACTTAGCTAACATCAGTGCAAGTGCTTACTTGCGTTTGTGCAGTGCCATTTCAGCAACGTAGGCTCATTGAAAAAAAAAGAAAAGAAAAAAAAAATCTGCCTCTACCTAAATTTTTGCAACAAACATTCCTATACACATGACCTTAGAAAACTTTTGCATAATTGTGCATAATTAAAAACATTTGTTTCTGCATCACATAACCATCTTTATATATATGGCTTTGCTGGTGGTGCAAACCTGCTTAGTACATTATAAGGAATAGTATTTTAGTTGTTTCAAGAGAAGTTCAAGTTGCAAGTTGCATATAGATACATTTTTCTTCATCACAGGTTTCTCGTATCAATTTTTTATTTTTTTTATTTTTTTCTCGAATCAGGTCTGCAATCTAGAATTATTCTTATTTTTTTTTAAAACACTGGAACATTATCTTTTCATTGTGCTTATATTTCTTGATTATTATTTAATGCTTATATTCCACCTGTGCAAACAAAAAAAATTTGAGCAGCAAACTATAATTTTATTATTTGCTGCTCAAAGGATCATGTGATATCTGAATTATCATGTGACTAGAAGACTAGAGGACACTGAAGACTGAAGGCTGTTTACGGCTAAGAAATAAATTACAATTTAAAAGTATTTCACCCAAATAGAACAAAGTATTTAACACAAATATATTAAAACAGAAAAAAAAATATTTCACAATATAATTGTCATGGCACGGATGCTTGGAGTCGTCAGCGGACACCGCCACCTCGGGGGCATCGGGAGCGGACGCTGCCGCCTCGGGGGAATCCTGAGTGGAATCTGCGGCTTTGTGAAGGCTAGCATTCAGCCCTGCTGCCTCAGAGGGAACATCAGCAGGCTCCACCACCTTGTGAGTCCTGCGAGCCAACCACGCTGCCCGCACCGACATCAGCGGTGAATCCAGCAGGCAGCGCATCAGCCCGTTGCGCTCCAGGAACACTGGGTGCAGCCGACGAGGCTATATAACTATTTTTTTTATTTTGTAAACTTGCTTGTTATATCAACTGGTATAGCACTGCATTTGAGATGCAATGCACTCAAGTGTAACATTCGGGGGGGGGGGGGGATATTAGCATATGCCTTTTTTTTTTGAGTCTGGGTTGCAATTTCACGTGTACATGAGAATGTCAGAACGAGGCACCACTGATGTAAAATGCCCAGTCAATGCTGTCAGTCACGACCAAAGTCTTGTAAGTCACACAGTTTGACATCCATTGATGTCAAACAGTCTTCTTTAGCTTTCAGCTAAAGTCAGATGGACTCATTTTATGTAGACTGTCACCTATAGGACAAGATTATGAGTCTTACGACAGCAACTATCTTTCATGACAGATTGTGTAAAATACTTTCAGCTCACGGCTTTGGTCAAGATTCACACATTGCCTGGCCTTTTCATGTAACTAATCATGTCCCATTCTGACATCCTTATTGACACACAAAATTGAAATGTTACCACACAATCTCAAGTGGTAATTTTTGCTAAAGATGGCAATGTTTTACCTAAAAAAAATATATATATATATATAAAGACAATCAATTTCATACAACCTGAAAAAGCAGAAAAGGCAGCATACACCCAGTTTAAAGGGATAGAAGAGTGGCAAGGTGATGAAGACATGGCCAAATGGTCTAATTTTAACTAATTTTGACAGATTTGCATGTGATTTCACAGAAAATGCGTAGGGCTGATTAGAAGACATGCAACTGAAAGAGCGCTAATGATTGACGCAAGAGAGGGAGTTTAGCTAGAGAGTAGAACGAGACACAAACACACGAACAGTGCAGGAAAATGCAGATTGTGTGCTTATGTACAAAAGAAACGTACGATAAATGAGGTCAGGTGTTTATTTATTTAAAAACATTCACTCTAGGAGAGATCCTCGTGGTGGTGTGGTTGATTCTCAGCTGCTGCTCGTGGGGATTGTCAGCACTTGTGAGTTGGCCCAAATAGCAGCGACACATTCTTTAAAACATACATGCTGTGACACCATCTTTAAAACCTGCATGATGTGACACCATTTTTAAAACATGCTTATGGCATGAAGCCTCATTTTGAGCTGCTGTGATTCTATGTATTGCTTGCTAGCAACAGTATGGAAATGTTCTTTACTGTTCCAGCGATAATACTGTAGCTGTTGATGTCTAAAGAACTCGGTTAGTCATCTTAATAAAACAAGACACCACAGGCATCTTAATAAAACAAGATGCACTGTGAAGTCAAAATGCACTGTCAAATTCATGTTTTGCAAAAGTAAAACTGTTGTGCCAGATGTGAAGAGAAGATTTACAATACCATCATATTTGTAATTGTTCATTGTCATCTCTCCAAACAAAGAGCGGACGACAAATGATGCGATGCTGTGCTAGAATTTCCCGTACAGAAATGTTATATATCAAGAGTGAAATAACCATAAGGCCATATTCTATTTTCACATATGTACAGTCTCTTTGTAGGTGAAGATATACATAACATATATAAAATCCCCATAGTAAAATCTGTATATGTACATACAGTTTTAAACTATATATTTTTGATGATATATATATCATCTATATATATATATGTATGTGTGTGTGTGTGTGTGTGTGTGTTTGTGTGTGTGTGTGTTGTTATATGTGTGTGTGTTGTTATGTATTGTTTCATGCTTATATAATATATATATATATATATATACTTTGTTTTTCTATGCATACATTAGGTATGCGTACATTCGATCATGTAGCCTTTCAAAGTATGCTCCATGTTCTGTTATGAGTGAACGCAGGTGGTCAACACATGCACTGTAGAAACCAGGTCCGTTGTCTGATCTATTTTTCCCCATAATTTATGACCGATAACAAATATTTTTGAACTCTTTTTAACCAAAGCTCGGCTAGCTCGTACTCTTTCGCTAAAAAAGCGCTTGTCAATGCGGCCATGTCTTGGTTTTGCAGTCTTTCTCCGCTATTTAATTGTTGTTGTGCTGTCTCTTTAGTTTCATTTTCCACTGTGAAACAACAGTCCGGGACAGTGTTGCAATCTTGCGGAACGACAGTTTACTGCAAAACAAATTCAACATGCATGTGCGAGCTGCATGCTTACAAACAAGATTTTAATGGCTTTTACAGTCAATTTAATTATAATTAAATATCTAAAGTAGCAACAGAACTTACTGTAAGCTTTAACGATGTATAACGTTTTTTTTTTTTATTATTATTTATTTATTTTTCTCAGTGCACTCGCATCTTGGTGAAATCAACTTCGGAGTTTCCAAGTTGAAAGCTAAATGTAGGCTTTCCAAAGAAGTTGGAAATTCAGACTTTCCAAATTGAATAGAAGTAACAGTAAGTTACCCTGCTGGTAAATCCCATGAATACACCACATGATGAAAAAAGCATCTCTCCCTGTTGACAGCCATTCAAAATAAGAATACATCTTTTTGCAATCTATATATATATAAATTGCAATTATTTCCTTAAACTGTGGTGATCTGCATCCCTCCGATCAAAAGGACAGTGGACAGAACCAAATCCTCACCCTATATTTCTTTTATTTTCCTATAATCCATTTCACTCTAATGTACATCACAAGAAGAAAAAGATCTGTCGCTATTTCTGTTTTATTGCAAATTGTGAAATAGCTTCAGCAGGTCAGGATATTTGCTAGTGAAGGGCATGGGGCTGTACATGTGATGCCATTAGCCAGCCATATAGTGTGCTTGTTTTATCTTGACATTCTTTTCATTTGTTCCAGAGTGATCAATCACATGGTTTATATGGCTCCAGTGTTTGGCTAGATACATATGTGTTTGCGTACATGTGTATCTGTACAAACTCATTCCTATGTTTTCAATGGGTTTGTTCATAGATTGGGTTATGGGTGGATCTTCATGAGTACTTTAAAAAAAAAAAAAACATAAGTTTTCATATGATTCACATCATATATGAATTCATACGAAATCACCACCTCATAAAACAGTGGTTTCCTGTGAAACTGGGTAGGTAACTTCCAATGAGATGATTGGGAATGTTAACAAATAGCTTTCTCCAGGCATTAGACCTCTTCATTTTGAACTAAGAAAGGTCTATGAAGCAAACAAGCAAATCGTTCCACCCCTGCCCTCCATCATGCTTGTAGGTTTCTAGATGTTGTTTTTGGTCGTGCTCTGGGTGAGGCAATAGACGCTGATTCATTAACACTGTTGTTCGCTCCGTGTGCCTGACTGACAGCAGTAGCAAGGTCCTGTTCTCTTTTTCATTCCCTCACATCTCCTCATCCCCCACTCATTTAACCCTCCTCCAAGAGCTGTTTTAGTCAGGTGAGACTCTCTCCTCTCTACAGCATGTGAGCGAGACAGCGAGGTCGCGCAAACAGCTTGGGTCAAAATAACAAGCATGTTTCCGTGTGATGCGTTGTTCACCCTCAATTTCACACCTTCTCTCATTCTTTCCTTCACTAGCAGCTGAGTCGAAGGGTTGTCAGGGCTGTAAGGGCTGTAAGGTGGAGGATTGTGGGTAA
This sequence comes from Carassius auratus, assembly GCF_003368295.1. Lineage (NCBI taxonomy): Eukaryota > Metazoa > Chordata > Actinopteri > Cypriniformes > Cyprinidae > Carassius > Carassius auratus. Next base: position 22,807,698 of record NC_039262.1, read on the forward strand.
TTATACTGAAGCAGTTGGACAACCATTGAAAGTGAGCAAGCAAAGGAATGACACAGGCTACTGTACATCCGAATCAAATACCTCCCTATTATGTAGGTGAAAAACTGTCAAAGAGTAGTATGTCAAAATTCATAAAGCAGAAGCATTCATAAAACAAAGGAGTGTATTATTCAAAAGAAGCACCTAGTCAGAGAGTATGCGATTTTGGATGTGTCCATAGACCATGGTCAATCTCTAAAAAAATGTAAACCTAAATAAGCAATTATGGTCTCAAGTAAAACCAAGTCCTCTTGCATCTAAAGTGTATTACTCTACTTCTGTAGTTTGGGAATAATAACATGATAGTTACTGTAATCTGTTTTAGTCCACTAATGTGCTTATTATTAGAATTTGCCATTGGACATTTTTATGATAGCCTATTCTGTGCACTAAGCCTCTGTTTCACCTGAAAAGTGTCTGTAATAACACTGTCAGTCATCTCATCTTGAGCTCTGACACTTGCTGCGGCAGCAATTTCATTGATTTTGACAGATATGTAATATTTACGAAGAATGAATCCCTATAAAACCATGAAAATGTTTTTTTTTTTTTTTTTTTCACACATATACCAATCTGATCTTAAGAGACAATGTTTTATTTATTATAGCAACAAATCGAGCAACTTCTTTACCAAACCTTATGTAGTTTCTAAGACTCTCAGGTACTGCCACATGAGCACAAGATCTTTCTTTCCCAGCATACACACACCTCTCTCTTTGTGTGTGATCTGTTCAGTAAGTGTCTAAGTTGAGCAGCGCTTTCAGTTAAAATAGATACGCTGTTGCTTCTAACCTGAATGATAATTTTACATGTAAATATAGCTGAAATCGCAGCACAGCTATTGATTTTTATCTTGCGTGATTTTGTCAGACAAAGTTTGACGGTTTGGAAGGGAGAGCTGGTTAATATGTAATCTTAATGGGCTGTGTTTGAGTCACTATTTCATTTAATCTTGTTGTCTGACAACAAAAACTGAAAAATGTATAATTTAAAATAGTTTTGTTTTGAATTTGACTAAAATACATACAGGTCCTTCTCAAAAAATTTGCATACTGTGATAAAGTTCATTATTTTCCTTAATGTAATGATAAAAATTAAACTTTCATATATTTTAGATTCATTGCACAGCAACTGAAATATTTCAGGTCTTTTATTGTATTTAATACTGATGATTTTGGCATGCAGCTCATGAAAACCCAAAATTCCTATCTCAAAAAATTAACATATCATGAAAAGGTTCTCTAAACGAGCTATTAACCTAATCATCTGAATCAACTAATTAACTCTAAACACCTGCAAAAGATTCCTGAGGCTTTTAAAAACTCCCAGCATGGTGCATTACTCAAAACCGCAATCATGGGTAAGACTGCCGACCTGACTGCTGTCCAGAAGGCCATCATTGACACCCTCAAGCGAGAGGGTAAGACACAGAAAGAAATTTCTGAACGAATAGGCTGTTCCCAGAGTGCTGTATCAAGGCACCTCAGTGGGAAGTCTGTGGGAAGGAAAAAGTGTGGCAAAAAACGCTGCATGATGAGAAGAGGTGACCGGACCCTGAGGAAGATTGTGGAGAAGGACCGATTCCAGATCTTGAGTCTGGAGTAGAAACATCCAGAGCCACCATGCACAGGCATGTGCAGGAAATGGGCTACAGTGAAGCAGCACTGGACTGTTGCTCAGTGGTCCAAAGTACTTTTTTCGGATGAAAGCAAATTTTGCATGTCATTCAGAAATCAAGGTGCCAGAGTATGGAGGAAGACTGGGGAGAAGGAAATGCCAAAATGCCTGAAGTCCAGTGTCAAGTACACACAGTCAGTAATGGTCTGGGGTGCCATGTCAGCTGCTGGTGTTGGTCCACTGTGTTTTATCAAGGGCAGGGTCAATGCAGCTAGCTATCAGGAGATTTTAGAGCACTTCATGCTTCCATCTGCTGAAAAGCTTTATGGAGATGAAGATTTCGTTTTTCAGCACGACCTGGCACCTGCTCACAGTGCCAAAGCCACTGGTAAATGGTTTACTGACCATGGTATTACTGTGCTCAATTGGCCTGCCAACTCTCCTGACCTGAACCCCATAGAGAATCTGTGGGATATTGTGAAGAGAAAGTTGAGAGACGCAAGACCCAACACTCTTGATGAGCTTAAGGCCGCTTTCGAAGCATCCTGGGCCTCCATAACACCTCAGCAGTGCCACAGGCTGATTGCCTCCATGCCACGCCGCATTGAAGCAGTCATTTCTGCAAAAGGATTCCCGACCAAGTATTGAGTGCATAACTGAACATAATTATTTGAAGGTTGACTTTTTTTGTATTAAAAACACTTTTCTTTTATTGGTCGGATGAAATATGCTAATTGTTTTGAGATAGGAATTTTGGGTTTTCATGAGCTGTATGCCAAAATCATCAGTATTAAAACAATAAAAGACCTGAAATATTTCAGTTGGTGTGCAATGAATCTAAAATATATAAAAGTTTAATTTGTATCATTACATTATGGAAAATAATGAACTTTATCACAATATGCAATTTTTTTGAGAAGGACCTGTATGTGAGCACAAAGAGTAGGAGAGAAGCAAAGAAATGTAAAAGCCTGACACTAGGCAGAATGCAAATATAATGCAATTGCATCATAAATATGCTTTTTAGCATATGATGCCATTTAGCAACCCTTAGCAACGTTTAAGCAGACTTTAGCTAATTTCATTGAAAGAAGTTGGCAACAGGGGCATGTACAGATTATACAAAATCATATAAATTAGATTGGACGAAATCATACAAAGTCACCACCAGTTCACCAAAACAGCACTCTGGTCCCAAGTCCGGTGGTCCCACATCGGGTGATCCCATGTCTTGTGATCCCAAGTTTGGTTGTCTTATGGCCTGCGGTCCCACATCTGGTGGCCCCATGTCCAGTGGTTCCATGTCCAGTGGTCTGATGTCCACTTGTCCCATGTCCTTTGGTCTGATGTCCATTGGTCCCATGTCTTGTAGTCCCAAATTCGGTGCTTCCACATCTGGTGGTTTCATGTCTTGTGGTTCCAAGTTTGGTGGTTCCATGTCCTGTGGTCCCAGTTCTAGTGATTCAAAGCTCCCATGTCTGGTAGTCCAAAGTCTGGCGGTCCCCAAGGACCATCAACTATCTATGGTGCTGCATGTAATGGTAACCACTATCTGGTGTGTTTTGGCTACACACCTCTGAAGCTCCTCCCAAGGAAGAGGCATCAACTGGGGGGGTGGGGGTTGTGTTGTGAGGGGCCCACCCGTTGGTTTTATGACGAGAACCAAACATCTGATGCTACGCCCCTGTGTCTGACCTCTCCCTGGACACCAGCTCTGCCTAAGCTACCTGAACAGCCAGCACTGCCTTGATTCCCCCTCCACTGGTTTCATCCTGGTTCCCCATTCTGCTGGACCTGGTTTCTGGTATATTTGTATAATTATAGTTTTTTTGTTGATGTGTTTGCTGAACCTGTCATTGATTCCCAGCGTGTCTTGTTATAATTGATCAATGAATGAGACTCAGTGTTTTTATTTCTGTTTTATTTCTTTAAACTTTTGTTGTGTTTCGATGTAGGTTAGCTCTCCAAAAAAAAAAAAAAAAAACATTTAAAAAAGTTAGCTGTGGATTTAAACCCTGGTTTCCTCACATAAACAAACACTAATTAAATCATAATATGTTGTAAAGTAATTCTCACTATTACTGCATAGAAAATTATTCAGTGTAAGGTTAAAAATGCATTCAACTGATCTACTTGCTTGTGCTGGAATGAGAGGGTGGGATGAGTGAAAATGCGGTGTCCTTAAGATATGTCTAAGATCTGGTACAAGGAAATCTTTTATTCTTACGTCTTTATCAATCTTTCTCTTATTCTGCCTCATGCAACTTGTATTGCAACCTCTATTATTTCTTGCTTTCTCAGAAAGAACAGGCCTGAGGAAAACAACTTTCAAGCAGTCTTCAAACCCTGTAATGAGTGAACAAGCAAAGCTCGGGGCTTAGAGAAACAGACACCTGCTCTCCATCATTCAGGTGCTTCTGTCTTTTATTCTGCCCGTGAAGCACTCTGATTTCTGTTGGGGATTTCACACATGTTTTTTTGAATGTCAAATCCCTACAGAACTACAAAGTGAAGTGACTATTCAGATCCCATTAAATAAAGATGCAGGACCACTTAAGGGCCTCTTCAAGGCTCAGGTAAGATCTTGACTGACTCATTCAAACAGGCAAAGCGAATAAACCGTAAAATACACCTTACAAAAGTGTCTTGATTAGCTAAATCGCACAGCTTCTGAAAATTATTGACCACTTTAAATAGTTCATACTGTGAGGAATCGCATTTTCTTTGATCTTTTGAGATAAAAGAGTTAATTGCACTGTGAAAATATATTGTTACTTTCAGAACTCAAAACTTCCAGTGAAAAAACCCTCGTTAAATATAAATTCGCTTCCTCACATATAAAACACATTTTGTCCACAAACTGAATGTCCTGTTGTTTGAACAATAAAATAATGTAGATGACTTAATTTTGCCAAACAAATTAATTAAATGTATGTATTTATTATTATTAATGTATTTATAATAATACATTTTTAATTACTAATGTATTATATATTATTTAAAATTATACACAATAATAATAATATGCATACAGCTACTTTAAAACACATAGAAATGGCTTGACAGTGTGGTTTCTGTGGTGATAAACACCTAAAACTATATTATAAAATACACAATTTCATTATAAGGTATATGTCTTTTCCAGAAAAGCTTTGCTTGGATTAAATCATTATCTATTGTTATAAATACAGCAGTGGAACATGTATTAGACCAGAATGACCAGTGGAAGAAGTGGAACTGTTTACCATATCTGAAACTATAAATACCTGTCAGACAGTATGCTAGGTATCGATTCTGAGTGTGTGCCAGTGTATACATTGAGTATAACCTATGGTATAGACTGTGTGTGTGTGTGTGTGTGTTTATTGATCGCTTGGCCCAAGGGTGTATGGATAAAGGCTCTGGTCCATAATGAAAATGACTGGAATGGAATGAGCCACACAGTAAATAGTGTGGAGCTGATACATGACTCGCAGCCACTAATGGCACTGACATAAATCCATTGCGAAAGTTACCTATAGCTTATGCTCTGAAAGCACCTCACATTCAGCCTTCGCTGTCCCAGAAATCCCAAGACATTTTGTGTGCATCACATTATTTCAACTCAAAGGAAGTTGTTCCCTTAATTTGTCCTTCATATGATCCGCATTTTGCAATAATGATGTAATATTTTCCGGTGTCCTGATATTTTTTATCCTACCCATCAGATTTTCCTACCCGGGTTTACTGTACATGCGCACATCAATATTGCATAAACAATAATATTTAATGTATCTGCATTACTGTAAGGGTAGGTGTAGGGTTGGGGTAGGTGTAGACTTTAATTAAACCCAATCTAATTGGTAGAAAATAATATTTATTGTTGGTTTCCTGTAGCTGTATCCCTTCTAGCTATAACCGCGAATATAACACATAATTACTGTATTTGCAGTACTGTAAGGGTAGGTTTAGGGTTGTGGTAGGTGTAGACGTTAATAAACCATAACTTTACAGTAGCATTTTGTACTGCCCACTGTTTTAGTGGGAGGTAGGAAAATCTGACAGGGTAGGACAAATCGACAGAAAACTGGTTTGAATTAAAAAAGTGATACCTAACAAGATGTTTGAGGAAGAGAGAAAAGAATACAGTTGCAAAATGTCTGTACAAAAAAAGGATTTTTAAATATGATAATTTATCTTATCTATTCCATGCTTTTTTAATGAATTCATATTTTATTCACAAAGATATTGTACAAACTGCTTTGTATATTACCATAATCATTTGAACATCATTATGCAAAGGTCTTTAAAAAAAGAATAGAAGTAAACAAACAAACAAACAAATAAATTCAGTAAATACATTTATAATGCTTACTTATTTTGTGGTACACAGCTTTCATATGGCAACATTTATATACACAAAAAAAGCTTTATTGCATTGCAAAGCATGATTCACTTTTATATTTATATCATATATTTATATCATGTTGTGGGTGAAATATGGGCATGTCATGTTTCTTAATCTGAAGCACTGAACTATAAAATCTGATATTTAAAAGATATTAATTTGATATTGGATTGATTGGCATGCAATATGCAATAGGTCTACTGTTTGATATGCACATACATATGTTCTGCTACAAACGTCATCCACACAAATTGACAAAAACATATTTTTTAACAAGCACCTCTTGGAACCTGATTCCCTCCCGCCTGAGCTACATGCACCTGTGGATGGGAACCACTTTCATAAAGATGCGGTTCTGTGTCCTTTTTGCTTCTCAAACCTTGTCAAAATATTCCATTAACATCAAATGATAATTGATGTCTGCAAATAAATAAAGAGTAATATTAAAGTGGTCATTGGATGCCCATTTGATTATAAGCTGATATGATTCTTTAGAGCCTTAATGAAAAGTCTGTAACATACTTTAGTTAATATTTCTCAATGGTAATGTAAAAAAAACTCTTTTTAAACCCTGTCAGAATGAGCTCTGTTTTCAGTAAGCCATTCTAGTCCATTTGGCTTTAAATGCTTTAAATGAGCTCTGTTGACCCCGCCCCTCTCTTCTGTGGGGTGACAACCAGTACTGTTAACTTTAGCTGCAAAACTTTCTTACTAGCACATTTTAGGAAAGGTGATTTGCAAAGATTCATAAAAAACCTTATGCTCACTTCTTCTGTAGATGAAGCTCGATAACGAATGATTAGCATTAACACAGATGCATTTAGGCAGATCGGTGATTGGCGCATTTCCTTCAAAGTGCAAGTAATGTTAATCCTCTGCATCTTCAGCAGCTCAGATGTTGGAAGTAAATGACTACAGCTATGTTCATTATAGGGCTGGGTGATGAATTGCGATAATTATTTTGTCTGCGATTTTTTTTTTTTTATGCGAAGCTTGTGCATGACACTTGCATGCAATTTCTCGCCCAGCCCTAGTTCACTATTACATCCAACAACAAAACACTTGAAATGCTTAATCTGAGACATTCTTTTCCTTCCACTGGAGAAGACACAATGGCGGACAGCTCTCAGGTCACTCAGGGTAGGTCTAAGGTAACCGTGAGAGGGACCTGTGCAGAACTACGTCGTTCTGACAGGAAAATCAGAGCAGCCTGATTTGAGAAAGGGGATATTAAAATATGGATATAAAAAGGGATTTTTTATCATTGTAGGATTGATTTTTAAACACACTTCCAACACACATTTATGTTCAAACAACAACAAAAGTTAATTTTGCATCCAAAGGCCCCTTTAAGAAAGTGGGAGGAAAAGACCATGTTCAGGTAAAAATGTAGGCAAAAAGTCAGAATTCATTTACTTATCAAAGCACTGTAGGAATGTGTCATAGAGGATTGAGAAATATGCATTGAATGTAGGCAATTACTTGAGCCAAATGTGTCTATTGTGAAGGAGACAATGTAGCACAAATCATGCTGGAAGATAAATGTGTCTCTCCATCCACTAAAATTGAAATGTTTCTGTTGTGAGAGAGCACTGTTTTTCAAACAACTTCAGAATGAGAATTTCACTTCAGTGTTCTTTCTGTGAAATTAAACGCTAATCAGTGATTGGTTAAACAATGGACATTCAAGGTCATTTATGAATAAAAGGCTTTTTGTATGGGATCATTTAAAGTGGTTCACCCAAAAATGAATATTAGCTCTTTCAGAAAAATCAAGTCAGTTATATAAAAAATTATCCCGGCTCTTCCAAACTCCAGTGGGAGTAGGTGGGTGTTTTTTTTTTCAGCAGTCCAAAAGTAGTCAAATAAAGCGTGTGCATCCATAATAAAACATGCCTCACACGGCTCCAGGGAAGGCCTACTGGAGTGAAATGATGCGTTTTGTAAGATAAATATTCATATTTAAAATTCTCACTTTTGCTATCTTGCATACGTGCAAGTCATTCCGACAGATGACATGGGATGTATGCATTGCACACGCACCGGTGATTAGTAATGAACTTTGCTTCCTTTGGTCCTGTAAACAAACTCCCAAGACGAGCACATCTCACAGGCCTATGCGTGACACATCAACCACCCGGAATGGCTTGCAGGTATGACAGTCAGCAGAGTGAGACAAAAGTTGTTTAAGATGTTTTAAATATAAATAATTTTCCTACAGTAATGCATGGATGCACTAAAGGAGGTCTTTATTTACCCCCCAGAACTGTGTGAGGCATGTTTTATTATGGATGTGCATGCTCTATTTGATGACTTTTGGACTGTTTTTTGTACAATCAGGCCATGAACACACTAAATAAAGAGATTAGAGTGGCTAAAAGGACCTACACTAAAAAGTTGGAAGAGCAGTTCACTTCCATTGACTCAACTTCATTGTGGAAAGGTCTGAGAGCCATCACAAACTACAAGACACCACCCCCCTGTACTGAGGCGAATCAACAACTTGCTGACGACCTGAATTAATTTGTGACCAATCACGAAAAGTAGGGACACAAGTCTGGGCATTTTGAGTAATTCACATCGTAATTCATGTCTTCAGAATCAGTGAGCACTTGTTCATAAGCATCCGGCTTGTCGAAGAAGTACTTCAAAACATTTTCGGTGTAACAGCCACGGTTCAGCTCATCTGCGATCATCTTTGCTGCATCGATCTTTATTGAATTTTGATATCAGCTAGAGCCGGCCAGAAGTAGCCACGCTTCCCTCGGAGGGCGGAGACAATAACAAAAGAAACAAAAGCCGGCTTATCCAGTATGGAAATACAGACAGACAATGAAACGCCCCTACTGCCTGCTAGAAACTAGCTGATTTTAACCTCAAAATGTATGCTTTTAAATATACCAATACTGCGATCTCAAACACGGAGAGGCTTCTTTGTGATCTCAACTAACAGATTCTGCAAAAAAACGAAAATGACCAATTTTCTTTCTCATTTTGCTCGAAAGTTGTGCTGCCGACTTGTGACTCTGTTTTAGCCACTGTAAATCTTTCATGATTATGATTCCTAACATAGCAAAGTACAACAAAAAGTATGAATAATATGCAGTTAAGTACTTGAAAACATTACAGTCTATTTGTATTAAGCGACAAAACACCAGTTTGGGTTTGATGCTCCATTAATACGGGCAGAAGTATGGAACTGAAAATTGCTGTCCTTTATAATTGAAACATCTGTTTGATGATTTAGTAAACTTGTTTGTTTCTGGAAGTGACCTCAAGCTCCTCCCTCAGCATCTCTTCTCGTGGATAATGTTAATGTAACTCAAACAATGTATTGTGTATGACAGATAGATATATGAATAAATGATCTTTTTGCTCGTCTAATGTATCATTCAGGAAAACCAGTGATAAATGGAGTGAAGGAAAGCAACTGTCAGATGGAGGGAAACAAAATTACATTTCGATTTTCTCTCTATTCTTTTGCAGTCGTTGTTGATTTTATGATTAAACAATGACTTCCTCCTCCCTTTTTTCCTCCTGTCCTTCTGTTTTTCTGCTTCATTCCCAACAGATTGATCATCATTTATATGAAGTTGGCTGGCTAACTGGATGTCACATTGTACCGACATGATGAATGTTGCTGTGGCAATACTGCGTGTCCAATCAAATCAGCTTGTATCATCAGGACTTACTGCACACAGCAGGATAAATAACACAAAAGCTTCCAGAAATAACATCTGATATCATCATTTTAAAGAGACACAGTCATCTTTACATGTGCACTGCACTAAATTCAGCACAACATCCGCATAAGAAAAATCAACCCCACACTAGTTGTTTTTAGGAGTTGTTGGACAATTTATTATAATTACTACTATTAGTCTTCAAATCTCTAAGGTTCTTTGGGCCTTTTCTTTGAACTCTGATCTGAAGTTCTTTCCATATACTGTATTTTCCAGTGGATTCAAGTGATGGCTGGGTCATTCTAGCAGCTTTACTTTCTTTCTCTGAAACCAAATGAGAGTTTCCTTAGCTGTGTTTTGGATCATTGTCTTGCTGAAATTGTTATTTAAAGAGAGGTTTGATTGTTGCATATTTGAAATATTCAGGGACTGTCACGGTAGGAAATCCAGTGTTTCCTCCGTGTCATGTTTTGTGATTGTTTTTGTACTTACGTTGTCTCCATGTGCTCGTTTAGTTGATTGTCATCACCTGGGTGTTGATTGTCTCGCTCCAGCTGATCTTCATCACACCTCAGCTACTTATACTCACCTCGCTCTCTCTCTGTTGTCAGATCCTCTCTCATGTCTCCGTGTCCTAGTTGGATTACCGTCTTCCGTGTTCGTGTGCTGGATTGGATTCGTGTTGTCGTCCTCGTGTCAGTGTTCCGGTCTGTTCCTGGTTTCAACCATTGACCTCCTTCACCTGCACCATCGACTTCACCATCCAGCTCTTCTCACGCCACCGTAGACCTTCCTTGCCATTGCCAACATTCTGGACTCTCTTTCTAATAAACATCATCTGATTGCCTGCAATTGCTTCCTCCTCTTTTACCTGTCGTTACAGTAGGATCTGACCATCATGGAAGCAGCAGGCGATCGCTCCCCATCTCATCTGGAGGAATTTCTGCAGAGAGCCGTGGGTCGTATGGATCGCCAAGACAAGGCGATAGATGAGATGGGTCGAGCCTTCCAAGCAATGGTGACGAAGGTGTCCGAGCTCGCTCTCCAGACTCAACACCAACAACAACAGCCACCCGCTGCGCCTCCCACGCCACCCACACCGCCGATCGTCTCCGGGGGTATTTCCCAGCCCGAGCCACGCCTCCCCATCCCGGAGAAATATGCGGGTGAGCCAGAGTTTTGTCGATCATTCCTGTCTCATTGTTCTCTGCACTTCGCCATGCAGCCCCGCACGTTCTACACCGAGGAAATGAAGGTGGCATTCGTCTTGTCACTACTGACGGGAAGGGCTGCCCTCTGGGGGACGGCGGTGTGGGAGAATCAAGACAGCTGCTGTGCCTCGTTCCACGCCCTTTCGGAGGAGATGAGACGGGTCTTCGACCGCTCCGTCGCCGGGAGGGAAGCAGCTAGACTTCTCACGGACCTACGTCAAGAGGACAGGTCCGTATCCGATTACTCGATTGAGTTCCGCACCCTGGCGGCGGAGTGTAAGTGGAACGAAGAGGCGCAGTGGGATCACTTCCTGCATGGGTTGGCTGACCGCATCCAACAGGAGATCCGCGCCATCGAGCTCCCCACTTCTCTCAATAGCCTGATTGATCTCACCATCAGAGTTGACAACCGTCTCGATCAAGCCGCCAGACGGAGGGGGAGAGCAGTTCTCGCGAACAGACCGGAGGCTCAGTGTCAGCGCTCAGAGGTTGCGGTCAGCCCACCGGGAGATCTTGAACCCATGCAGGTGGGGCGAGCTCGGCTCTCCCGGGAGGAGAGGATCAGGCGGAGATCCCTGGGACTATGTTTATACTGCGGCAGCCAAGAACATCACATCCAGCGTTGTCCGGTAAAAGACCAAGCCCGATAGTAAAGCAGAGGCTACTATCGGGTGGGATCTCTGCCAGGAAGACCTCATCTACATCGACACTCCTTCCGGTGAGTCTACGGTGGTCCACCCACGCACTCGATCATCACGCTTTGTTGGATTCTGGGGCAGAGGGTAGCTTCATGGACTTCAAATTCGCTCGTAAGCTTAACATTCCTCTCACCTCCCTCAAACACCCCATTGCACCCTTTGCTCTCAACGGACACAGATTACCAGTCATCACACAGACCACCTTACCTGTTTCTCTCATCACATCTGGCAACCATACTGAGGAGATATCATTTTACATCACGGACTCACCTCAATCCCCCATCGTTCTCGGTCACACCTGGCTTCAGAAACACAACCCCAGGATCAATTGGCGCCTTGGATCTGTGGTTAGCTGGAGCGAGGAATGTCATTTGTCTTGTCTTTTGTCTGCTGGTGTTAATGTTTCTGAGTCTGTGTTTCAGGGGGAAGCAGTGGATTTGGCTAGCGTGCCCGCGGAGTACCACGACCTGAAGGAGGTGTTCAGTAAGTCTCGTGCTGATTCTCTTCCTCCTCATCGTCCCTATGACTGTGCGATAGAGTTATTGCCAGGTACTTCTCCGCCTAAGGGCAAGTTATATTCTTTGTCTATTCCAGAGACGGCGGCCATGGAGAAATATATATCCAGTTCTCTAGCAACGGGGTTTATCCGCCCTTCTTCTTCTCCAGCGGGGGCGGGGTTCTCTTTTGTGGGAAAGAAGGACGGATCCTTGCGACCTTGCATTGACTACCGAGGGCTGAACAACATAACGGTAAAGAATACCTATCCTTTGCCGCTTATGTCTTCAGCTTTTGAGAGGTTGCAGGGAGCGTCCGTTTTCACTAAATTGGACTTACGTAATGCTTATCATTTGGTCCGCATCAGGGAGGGGGATGAGTGGAAGACTGCCTTTAACACCCCTAGAGGCCATTTTGAGTACTGCGTTATGCCGTTCGGGCTAACCAACTCGCCGGCAGTCTTTCAAGCACTCGTTAATGACGTGTTGCGAGACATGGTCGATCTGTTCATATATGTTTACCTGGATGACATATTGATTTTTTCTTCGTCTCTCCAGGAACACGTGCAACACGTACGACGAGTGCTTCTGCGGTTGCTAGAGAATGGATTGTTTGTCAAGGCGGAGAAATGCGTTTTTCATGCACAGTCTGTTTCTTTTCTAGGACACATCATTTCGACTGAGGGTGTTCGCATGGATCCTGAGAAGGTTAAGGCTGTGGTAAATTGGCCATCCCCAGAGTCTCGCAAGGCCCTGCAGAGATTTCTGGGGTTCGCCAATTTTTACCGGCGTTTCATTCGCAATTTCAGCCAACTAGCCGCTCCTCTGACCGCCTTGACCTCCCCTAGTTTGACGTTCAGGTGGTCAAACACAGCTGAAGCTGCGTTTGCCAAACTGAAAAGCTGCTTTGTTTCGGCTCCCATTCTCGTCACCCCTGATCGCTCACGTCAATTCATAGTGGAGGTCGACGCGTCAGAGGTGGGGGTAGGAGCAGTGTTATCCCAACGCGCATCCTCAGACGGAAAGGTGCATCCGTGCGCGTATTATTCTCACCGTTTATCTCCTGCAGAAGTTAATTATGACATTGGCAATCGAGAGTTGTTGGCAGTCAAACTTGCACTGGAAGAATGGCGTCACTGGCTTGAGGGGTCGGGTGTACCTTTCATTGTATGGACGGACCATAAGAATCTCGAATACATTAGAACCGCCAAAAGACTTAACTCCAGGCAGGCTCGGTGGGCATTGTTTTTCGGTCGTTTCGATTTTACACTTTCTTACCGGCCGGGTTCCAAAAACATCAAACCCGATGCTTTATCCCGTCTTTTTGAGCGTTCCGATCGTACTGCTACTCCCGAGCCCATTTTACCGGGGACCATCATTATCTCCGCGCTCAGATGGGAGGTCGAATCGAAGGTGTTGACTGCCTTAGAAGGGGTAACGCCCCCGGCTCGTTGCCCACCGAACCGATTGTTTGTGCCGGAGGGGTTACGGTCAGACGTTCTCCAGTGGGGTCATTGTTCCAGTGTTGCTTGTCACCCAGGGGTTAGTAGAACTAGATTTCTAGTCAAGCAACGATTTTGGTGGCCTGGTATGGCTCGTGACGTCCACGATTTCGTCTTGGCTTGTTCAGTTTGCGCTATTGGTAAGACTTCCAATCGACCTCCAGATGGGTTACTCTTACCGCTGTCTGTCCCTTCAAGACCCTGGTCCCACATTTCGCTAGATTTTATCACCGCCCTCCCGCCCTCTAAAGGCAATACAGTGATTTTAACCGTAGTGGACCGGTTCTCGAAGGCGACTCATTTTATTCCCTTGCCCAAATTACCTTCAGCCAAGGAAACAGCGGTAGCTGTCATTGACCACGTCTTCCGCATACATGGCCTTCCGACAGACGTGGTTTCTGACAGGGGTCCCCAATTTGTGTCCAAATTTTGGCGAGAATTTTGTAAATTGTTAGGAGCGACTGTTAGTCTTTCTTCCGGGTTCCATCCCCAGAGCAATGGTCAAACCGAACGAGCCAATCAGGATGTCGAGAGGGTTTTGCGATGTTTGGCTTCCAATAATCCTTCGTCCTGGTGTCAGCAACTCTCAGTTGTGGAGTACGCACACAATTCTTTGCCAGTGTCATCTACGGGCATGTCTCCATTTAAGTGTAGTTTAGGGTACCAACCACCTAATTTTGTCAGTACGGAATCCGAGGTTTCGGTCCCCTCCGCACACGCACTAGTCCAGAGGTGTCACCGCACCTGGACCAGAGCTCGCAGAGCTCTGCTCCAGGCTAGGTCGCGCACCAAGGCTAAGGCCGATCGCCACCGGTCGAAGCCTCCCCGTTACGTCGTCGGTCAAAGAGTGTGGCTTTCTACCCAGAATATTCCTATGCGTTCCGTTTCTAACAAACTTGCTCCCAAATTTATTGGCCCGTTTTCTATTACCAAGATTATTAATCCGGTAACCGTGCGTCTTAGCCTTCCTCCGGCGTACAGGAGGATTCATCCCGTGTTCCACGTGTCCAAAATTAAATCGGTGATTTCTTCCCGTCTTAATCCGCCTGCCCCGGTTCCCCCCCCGCCTCGTCTCGTTAATGGGGAAACCACCTATTCGGTTAATCGTATTCTGGACTCTAGACGGAGGGGACGCGGTTTTCAGTACTTGGTGGATTGGGAAGGTTACGGTCCGGAGGAGAGAAGCTGGGTTCCTGCTCGGGACATATTGGATCACCACCTTATAGATGATTACAATCTACAGGTAAAGCAGGCTGGGAACGTCAGGTGACGTCCTAGGGGAGAGGGTACTGTCACGGTAGGAAATCCAGTGTTTCCTCCGTGTCATGTTTTGTGATTGTTTTTGTACTTACGTTGTCTCCATGTGCTCGTTTAGTTGATTGTCATCACCTGGGTGTTGATTGTCTCGCTCCAGCTGATCTTCATCACACCTCAGCTACTTATACTCACCTCGCTCTCTCTCTGTTGTCAGATCCTCTCTCATGTCTCCGTGTCCTAGTTGGATTACCGTCTTCCGTGTTCGTGTGCTGGATTGGATTCGTGTTGTCGTCCTCGTGTCAGTGTTCCGGTCTGTTCCTGGTTTCAACCATTGACCTCCTTCACCTGCACCATCGACTTCACCATCCAGCTCTTCTCACGCCACCGTAGACCTTCCTTGCCATTGCCAACATTCTGGACTCTCTTTCTAATAAACATCATCTGATTGCCTGCAATTGCTTCCTCCTCTTTTACCTGTCGTTACAGGGACAGGCTAAGTCAACCAGGTCTTAGTCACAAATAAAAAATCCAAACCATTTGAAGTGAGAAACTTTTGCAAAATAAACGGCTTGTCTAAATGTTGTCCAGCAAACTTTAAACAAGCTTCAACATGCTTTTTTTTTTTCAGCAGTGGAATCTTGCATGGTAAGCATGAATTTATTGTTTTCTTTTAAACAATTGTACCTGCTAATTCCAGGTCTTTCTGAAGCTCTCCACAAGTGGTCCTTGGCTCTTATGCAACTCTGCTGATAATTATTATCTCTCCTCTGTCAGAAATCTTGTGAGGAGCACCTGGTCGTGGCTGGTTTATGGTGAAATAATGTTCTTTTCACACTTTCAACATTCAGAAGTATAGAAGTCCTTCTGTATGTTTTGCAACAAAGGTCTTGAGAGAGCTCTTTGCTTTTAGCAATCTTGAAATGTTTCTTGTGTGACACATTACTAATAATACACCTAATTATCGGCCATCAGCTGGGACTGAACCAGCTAATATTAATCTCCACTGACAAGGGGCAGGATTGCTTTCTAATTACTGATAGATTTGAGCTGGTGTCTTGGCTTTCCATGCTTTTTTGCACCTCTCTTTCTTCATGTGTTCAATACTTTTTTCAATACTGTGCACCGTGATATCACACATTCATGTGCACACGCTCCACAAACTCAGGATCAAACCCAGAATTGACAGAAAGTTTATGATTAGCATCATGGTACCAACAAAACCTGATTGGAGTGGTTTGGTTTTTCCAAACTAATCCTGTAAACCTGAATTTATTCAACTACCATCCTGGTACAGCCCCCAGCTTTGTCTCTATTAGGAATCTCTTAAAGGGATAGTTTACACAAAAATGAAAATTCTGACAGCATTTACTCACCCTCAAGTTGTACCAAACCTTTATGAATTTATTTCTTCTGTTGAACACAAAGAAGTATTTTGAAGAAAGATGGTGGTAGCCAGTTAAGGTACAACTTTTAATTTGACGTTTTTTACAAGTATGTGTTAAGAAACAGTCATAAATGTATAATCGTATTAAGTACACTTAATGTACCTCTTATTTCAGTAATATTAGATTATCTAAAGTTTTTAAAAAATGTAATTTGCAATTTTTAAGCACACTTCATTTTCACCAGGGTAGGCAGACTCTTCAGCATCCATTGTGACATCAATAAATGATGTGTTTTGTGTGTGTGTGTGTGTGAAAACAAACACACTCCAACTTTCAAAAATCTCCTGCGAGAGATCATGTTATTTCTGCATTATAAAGTAAAATAATATCACATGTAATTTAGACAGCAGAGAGCAGTTTTTAAATCTGAGTCAATCACTAAGTTCAGCTTATTTTCTCCAAGTAACAGTGTAACTAATGGTGTTGTGTAACAACTATTAAACTGGCTAGAAGAAAATTAATTAAAGTAAATAAACTCTATTTTCTCAGTGGAAGGGAACAGCAATCTCAATAATGGAAAAACAACAACAATAACTGTTTACAATGCAGCACAATATATTAACATTAGCTAATTTGAATTATGACAGAAAATACCAACAATAATCAGTAAGATTCTTAGTATACAAAAGTTGTGATTGTAAGAAATAGCAATAAAGTCAATGTTATGCAGTGCATGTTTTGAAGGTCATTATGAAACTTAAATGCCATTGATTTGTCATTACAGAAATAAATTTTCCCACATTATTTTATGAGGTGTATTTGCTAACCTACACCACCCTGCAAGATCGTGTTTGAATTCAAATTGACTGTTTGGTGTAAATTAGCTATAGCTTTCAGCGCTAACTGGAATTCAAAGAGGAGACAGGTAGTTAGCAGAAATCAATGCACAAGCCATTATGGTGATCTACAAACAGTGAAGATGCTGAAAAACTATGAGCAAGAGGAAATGTGTGTCTGTGTGAAGCACCGCAATTTTGTGTGTTTGTTCTCCTAGGATAACAAAAAGGAGGAAGTAAGGACTGTCACAAATAAAATACTTTACCTTTAATATTACCACTTTTAATAAAATTTTAGTTGAGTTTAACAACATGTGACAATTATTTTGACTATTTGGAAATGCTGCTGAAGCCCTATAATTTTATTTTAGACAGTATGAATTCAATTAGTAATGATAACTGGAAGTTAATTGTCCGTGACAGTTAACAATTGACAAACTAAGAAAGATTTATTTTCCTCACAGCTATTAATGTTAAATTTAGTTAGCTATTTACAAGAAGACATTTGGAAGAACCAAAACATTTCACAGATGTGTGCACCTGGTATGTAACCCTCGTTCCCTGAAGGAGACATCACGTCAGTGATGACCAACGAATTGGGATCTCTCCAGAGAGATCAATCCACTTAAGCCCTATTCGGACGGGACTAGTTTTACAGTAGCCTGACTTCATCAGACTTCCTACTTCCGCTCAATTTCATTTAGCTTCTGTACTCAGTCGGATACAGCGTCAGAGCTTTCTGTTTGCCACCGGTCTGGAAACAGCCGGGCCAATCAACGAGCAGAGGGCGGGCTGAGAGCCGTGACGCAGATGCTAAGCGCCGAGTTTTACATTGTAGTTTAGAGAAATCGAAAACCGAAACGACCGCGGAAATGGGAAACGAGACACGGGATGCAGTTCGCTCTGTTATGGAGAACATTCAACTCTTTTTCAAACTGAAGCCAGAACAAGAAGAGTGTTTACAACAGGTTTACAGTGGAAGTTCAATCATAGATTTGAGTTCGATGCATGATGTCTGTGCTTCGATGCGGCTGTACCGGCGCATAACATATGTCTAACTAAACGTATCTGATTGGCTTACGGGTAACCAATGATTTTAAACTTCAGACAAGTGCCCCCTAGCGAGAGAGAAAACACTTCTCTATTATGCCATTCCAGACTCTGTCTACGAGGCAAAGTGAAGTAGCAGAGTCTGGTATTACCAGGCTAGTTTTACAGGGGGTCATTAGAGAAATATGTGTTTCACAGACGTACTTGGTGATTTTAATCCCGTCCGAATCTGCCACGTCTGTGTTTTTCTCACACAACCTCTGTGATAATTCCAGAGCAAATTACCTACTGTTTTTCTGCAAACTCAGTGACGCTCTGAGAAAACTAATCCCGTCCGAATGCGAATGTCTGTGATTGCTGGTGATTTTTTATTTCACAACACATTTCCTTGTGTGTTTTGGCCTACGTGAATTACCGTAGATGCTCTTACCACATGCATGTTTGATATATTTGCTTACCGGCAAAGAAATAATAAAAAAAAAAAAAAAAAAAAAAAAAAAAATCAAGAGCAAGATCACGTAAACTGTTAAAACCGGCTATTGTAATATCAGCATCAGGTAAGATTACTCACGTTCATTTATGTACTCAATTTTATATTGTTTTAATTACATTTAATAATAATAAAAAAGGAAAACAAGTTAAACTAAAGGAACCACATATTAACATGGTTTTGTTATACTAGCCGTTTAGTCTTTATTGTGTAATAATACTAATGGCAATCATTCTGAATGACTGCAATGCACGCATACAGAGCGCGTGATCTCTGTGATGCCCAGATGCACAAAACAGACCCTTCCACCTCTGTAATAAACACGGAGATGTTAGTCCCGTCCAAATTGGTACATGAAAATCTCAGACGTCAGGTGGTAAGAATCGAAACTCAAAAGTAGTTTAGAAAACTATTCCCATTAGAATAGGGCTTTAGAGTGTAACTAAAGGAGCCAATGCTAGCATCTGGCTGCCACACCCTATTCATTGATGCTTTCACTGAGGAGTCAAGCCGGTGACCCGGCAGCTCAGAGGTGGTACATCAACCGTGGCGACAGCACGTGACGTCTTCATTCCCCCCTTCAGGGAACGAGGGTTACATATGTAACAGAGACGTTCCCTTTCAGTCGGTCATTCTTGATGTCATGTCGTGATGGCCGACGATACCCTACCAATACGCCACAGGTGCTGTCCCATCCAGTGCCCTATGTAGGCCTCCTGATCCTTCCTATAAAGCAGACGATAGGACTGTGTCGACTACAGCTATTTCTCGCAACAGTATACTTACATGCACAAGTCTACAGTATACATTTTATTTTATATTTAATTCTTATATTTTGTTTACTTTTATTTAATTCTTTCATACCTGTATTTATGTATATTTTCTTCTGTGTTGTAGTCTTTAATAATCGCACTGTCCATGGAGTGGACCTGAATCACATTACACTGCTGATTATATATTCTCTATATAATTGTGTATGTGAGGAATAAAATATCTTCAATCTTGAAACACTGGGAAAGCGTGCCTTTCCATTTGGAAGAGGACACACTGTAGAGTCACTTCCTCCCAGAAGGGGTTAAGTGACATTTACTCACGTGGAGTAACCCCGAGGGGACCTACTTCACATGTAAGTCTCTAAGACAGCTCATGGCTGCATCATTTATAGACAGCAGAACATGGCCTGCCAGGGGACTCTCTGGAGAACTAGGCATCCAGGATACCGCAGTCCGACTCTGAACTGGGCCTCTCATTGCCACTACCATTTTGAGGTGAGAACACCGGAAGAAACCGGATCGACTCACAGACAATAGAACCTAGCAAACAAGTTAGGAGTCTCCCAACCCGCTAGGTGAACTGAATTGTGTAGCGAGTCTTATGGTCCTCAGAAGCCTTCGAGATGCATGGGTGAGCGCTGATCAGGCTCAGAGAGACCGTGCCAGAGGAACCAATGGAGCCACGACATACCCACGGTGGGGCAGCATAGTGGAACACAGGGACTCAGTCCGAGGCTTGTGACAGCCTTCTTGTAGAACTGCCAGGTCTTGGTCACCCACAGACCCCCACTGAGAAACCATTCATTCAGCCTTGAAGGATCGGGATGTGGTGGAGGATTCCACATGAGCCCGACATTCTCGGTGACCCGGGAAAGCATAGCCGTCATCTCTGGGTCTGGCTCGGACTATGCTGCAACACCTGAAGGGGGCAACACAGCCGGGTCACCATCCCCAGAGAGAGAGAGAGCTCTGGGCTCAAGGTGGTGAACTGAAGGAAACGGACGGCTCCCTCCATACAGTAGAGAAGCCATCGTGCCCCTCTGGCCGCTCCACTGACTGCGGGGTGCTTGAGGGGTGATGAACTCCCTATGGGGAAGCCGTTACTGTGATCCTAAAATCACCTTTGAATGACGGGAAAATTGGATCGTGGCAGAGGGACCCAGCCACGTTTGACGTTTAATCTTTCATGCAACTCCAAGATGGTCATGTCCCCAAAAATAGTACATGCACCATCAACGAACACTTGCACAGTGTGCTCAACACCCAGACACTTGAGACAGTGATCATGACTGTCCTGAGGTGCCAGAAAGGAACTGCACCCAGGCTGTTTTGTTATTCTGTTAAACTTGTATTTACACTACAGTATTAATAGTCATTTTCAATTAGCTATTCTCCTACTAGTGGTTAAATGCATTAACTATAGAGTGCTCAGGGATGACACATTTCTGTAGACCAAAACCTAGAAATGAGTTAGCATTTTAGCACTTCCACTTCAATTCTCAAGTTATTTTCATGTTTTATTTTATAATATAAAATATACTGGTAATAACCGGTGTGATTTTTTTTAAGCTCTTATTTTCTATAAAAAAGGCTGTCGATAACAAGTGGCTAAATGGGACTACAGAGGTTTTCTGGGACATTAAACATGGTAGTTGAATTCATTTATAGACTACATTTACCTTTTTATTTCTGCCGATTGTATTTATCATATCATAATAAAAAATACATTCATACACATTTGTTGGTCACAGAAAAGTTTTTTTTTTTTTTTTTTCGCTAGTCCAAAAGCCAAAGAAAAGATTATTCTGGCTTTTTTGACAATGGAAGCAGGGCGATGCTAACTTTCGAGTTGGCCTACAAAAATAAATAATCACTAAAGAAATTAAAAAATGCAACAAGTCATAATGCAGCTCTATTAGTAAAAAACTTCAAAAGTAAAAATTCAATGACATGGGAAATGTTGATCTATTTTTAGCTGTGGTACTATGATACATGTAATGTAAAAGGCTTGCCCTGTTTACATATTTTCAGGAATAAGACTAAATGGAAAGTGGGACTGACTTAATTTTTTATTGACTGCCACTGTGAAGCAGACCACAAACAAGCTTCTGCTTAAAAATCTGAAGAAGTTGTTTAACAGACCGAGATGAAGTTGCTTCCTACCACTTGTGTGATTTTAATGAGGCATATGAATAATAAAGAATCGCGTGTAGTAGTTGCTGCAGTTGTGCCCTGATTCTGTCTGATCCCCGCTCTTGAACTCTGAGCAAGAGAGCATGCTGGGATATTAACCACTCAGGGAGACGCTGAGGTCATCCCTCTGGACAGAGCCCTCGGGGCCTAAAACATGATTAGTTCTGACAGCCCCCCGGCCCAGTGGGACAGAACTCATGTCCTCCGGTCCTAAAAGAAGAGCAGCAGCTTGACTGTGAAGTCCCAAGATCGTAAAGATATTGTCTGTTGACCCTGACTGAACCTGTCAGAAGAATGATTTCTGAACTAAAAAGAGCCGGAGTGAGACATATAAAGCTGAAAAACAATCTGTTTGAATGAGTTGTGGTCTCTCTGTTATGTTTTGCAGATGTTACCTCTTTTTCATGTGTGGCAGTATATCTCATCCCCTTTCAAATTAGTATTTTTCCAACCTATGGGGTACAGCTTTAACAGGCAGTTTGAGGAATGCTATGTTTCTCTGACAGACATTTTTAATGCCACCCATTTAAATGTAGGAAGTTGCATCTCCATTTCTGAGCTGTGATTCAGATGAGGCTTTGAGCACTGGAGATTTTCTTAATAAATCTTTCTGATCAGTTTTTAAAAATGACACTGAAAACTTGGTCTTCACCTAGACACGATTTCAAGGTAACTGTACCGTTCTGGTCAAAATATACCGGTAATAGGTCTGGGTATCTTGATTTTGACCAGGTTTTACAAGTTTAAAATATATTTTAAAATTAATTTTAACGTTAAATTTCCAGTCTTCAGTGTTACATGATCCTTCAGAAATTATTCTAATATGCTGCTCAGGAAACATTATTAGTAGTATTATTAGTAGTATTCTTTTTTTTTTTTACTGCTTGCAACCGACTTGCAAGTAACAATTCATTGCTGTAATTATTATTAAACTTGGCATCGATGCTTTGTAAGTAAGTAGTGGAACATAATTATAACTTTTTCCATAAAGCGTGAGAGCTGAATTTTGTGAGCCACTTTTTTCCCTTCAGTCTTCTGTCATGGGCAGTACGTTATCTGGAGCATTTAAGAGCCCTGACTCCATTAACTTTAATTGAAGGTTCATGGCTAAATGAGCCAACAGGGGCCAAACAGATAGTAAAGAGAGGTCATCTATATTAGACCCTCCTGCTAAAAAAAGAGATACGGCTCTTGATTCTCTTACTGTTTTTACAATATGTGTACAAAATGCAGATGCAAATGCAACATTTTTAAAACCTAGATGACGTAATCAGCAGTTAAAGTAAAATTTCACGCATGTTTTTTTTTTTTTTTTATCTAACTTATACATGTAGTTTTTTGATCTTTTAAAAATGAACAAAATGTGTGTATTATTTGAATAAGATCAAAATCCTACTGTAACACAATTTAAAATGAATTTAAATGATAAAATAAATAGTGGTCACAACAAAGATATATACTTAATTGCATGTTAATTGCTATCAAATGAGAATGTATATGAATTCATATTAAATGCAACAACGTTGGACCCACTTAAGTAGGACTTAAGAAGCACATCTTTATATACAGTTTCATAATTACTATTATATTCATATTATCTATGAAATATGACAAGCCTTTATGGTAAACTACAATATATACCTAAATACCATTTCTGCTGAGACTTGTCATGACATCTGTAATTACAAATTTGTAATGATGAATTTGCAATGTAGTAAATTAGTAATGTAATGTAATATCAAATAAATCACTTTAGTTAAACTAATAATCAAGTAGCTGTAGTAAGTAGTAATCAAGCAATAAGTATTTTATATGTGCCTATCAAAATAATTGTACTTTTATAAAGCATGAAAAAGTGTACTTTAAACATTTCATTTGACATTGTTACAAAGCACAAAACTTCAGCATCAACTTTAACAACACTTAAGAAATGTTGATAGTTTTGATAGTTTGTTTTTCACGTTTAAATGAAAAAATCAGAAACACGAAATTGGCTCCTTTTTTGCTTTTAGAGAAAACTTTGTGGAAAGTAAAATAAAGGGAGAATAAAATAAATTCATACATTTTTACTATACCTTTAGACATAATATCTGAAAATGGATGAACTAGTCAAAGTAAACAGCTCACTTAGTCACTTTAGTCACACTGAATCAAAATGAACTAGAAAAAAAAAAAATAAAAAAAAAAATTGGAGCGAAGGCTTTTCCTTTTCATTTCAGAAGTCGACCACACACTTCTGCTAGATAATATTAGCTGCCTTCAGCAGACCTCTCTCGTCTCTGTGAGGGGATGAGACTGAATAGATGATTGAAGCTTGAACTGTAATATCAAGGTGTCAGTTTGAGGTCCTGCACTTGTGTCTGTAGTCATGGTGAACGCTCTGTCTGGGGCTGAACTGGAGTAATTGGGGCTCATCAGCAGATTGCTGTTGGTAGAGTCTGTTAGGGCAGGAGTGTGACTGAGGACAGACTGGAGCTGTAATACCAGCTAATTAGCAGCGGTGTAAAACAGTTTCTCAAACACCATCAGCCCTCTACTGCACAGCGATAGAGCTACATTTAACAGGACCTCCACAATCTTCTCCCTGACATAGAGATAAAGCAGGGTCTGCAGAGTTCTGATATCACTTGAATACCGCACTACTAAAGCACCACGCTGCTTAGCCCCCATTCATTAGTTATGCAGCTTATACCCGGGCTGTCCAGTCCTGGAGATTACAGTAGCTCCAACCAGCTTCAACATGTTTTTAATGGGGCTGAACACCTTGATAATATACTTCAGGTGTGGCCCTCCAGAAATGGAATTAATAAATGGAATTTTTTAATGAACTTTGACACTTTGACATGTTTATTGCAGTCAGTCTCAAGCTGTTGCAGTGTGTTGTGATGCGATGATGATTGTGCCCAGTAAAGACGCAATGTAAGTGCCTGCAGTTTCACAGAAACTTTCATTTGGACGTGAGGGTCTTTGCATTGTTTAGGACAGGGCTGCACCTGGAGGGCCAAAATCCTGCGGATTATGGTTCCAGCCACCTCCAGCTTGCTTGCCTTGAAGTTTCTAGTGAGTCGGAAGACCTTGAATAGCTAGTTCAAGTGTGTTTAATTAGGTTTAAAGCAAAATTGCAGGACAATGGCCTTCAGGAACACGTTTGCACACTGGTTTAGGACAGTGAATTTGGGGATGGAAATATGCACATTGTCATAATCTCAGCTGTGCAAACATCCTCTCCATCATCAGACTTAGAAGAAATACAGCTGATGCTGCACAGTGTGCTGAATATTGTAATTATCTGAAGTTTGGTCAATCAGGACAAAAATGAGCAGTTACTTTACTAGAAGCTTAGGTGCGTTAGGGTTTATGCAGACATCTTACATATCATATTCCAAGCACAACAAAGAAAAATATTTTTTATTGAACTGGCTTTTTAAAAAAACTGTTAAACTCTGTAATCAACTGACTTCCAAATTAGTTCAGTTGCTTCACTAAAAGCACAAAACATTGTTATTTTTCTTAACATTTAAATGTGTGCTACTTATATTGAATATGATTTAGCAGCTGCGCCAACTGCACACTGTACACTAGTCTCACAATATTGTCTAAAAAGACCAGTTCATATGCTTCTGTTAGTGCTGCCTCTCTGCAAAAATCCCAAGTACTCTTCTTCAATTCAACACGTTAAGAATGAAATCACTTTCTTTTTGCCAAATCTATTTATGAATAATTTCAGTCGGCCTAAAGCCGAGAGCTTTTCAGAAGGACATTAGCCTATAGTCTCCAAGAAGCTGAAAGAGGCCATGATTTCTTCAGCTCAAACTGCCATGAATCATGTTAAATATTGCATGAAGGCTGAGCATCTTTCTGGCAGCCTGAGAGTGGCTCGGTTTCAGTGAATCCTGTTCGTCTGAATACTGGGTACATTGAGACGCTGCCTCGGTTAAACTCCTCTCAGAGCTTAAAGAAATCCAGGCTAATTGCACTGCAGATTGTCACTGAGATTTCACAGAAGTGCAACTGGATTCAAGCCAAAGGTAGAGGGTGTTATACACTAATAACCTGAAGCAGCTGGTTTCATATTGGGCTGGAGTCCAGATATTTCAGAATGAAGACCATTGAGTGGGTAATTAGTGAAGGAGTGGTACCAATCCAATATTCTTTTGTGAATCATTGGGGAATTTGTATGAAATTGTATACTTTGAGTCGTGCAAAAAGTATTTGGAAAAAAACGCAGTAAAGGTGTAGGCAGATTGTACAAATATTTACAAATGAGATGTAGACCAGTTCATATGCAAATGTACAAATATTTGCCATAATTTCACCCAGAAATAAAATAGCCATGGATTGCCATGAAGTGTGTTGGTAGTTCCTCCAAAGTACATTTTAATTCATTTAGTTTTTACATGTTGTGTTATGCTGCAAGTATCCATTGTAAACAATGTCATTTTTTTTTTTTTTGCATGTTGCTTGGCAAACATAATCCCATTAGAAAATGTAACTATATTATGTTTAGGTGAGGTCTTGGCAAATTAGTGTGAATTTGTAGTGAATTTGAGTTGCATAAAGCATGGTATGGTGTCTACCAAAATCGACCAAATCTATAGGTATCAAACAAGCAGAGCCGATGATAACCAGGTGCAGGTAATCTACTAATAATTCAGAAGAAAATTAGGTTAAATGGGTCATTGGACGCAAAACTCACTTTTACATGTTATTTGAGCATAAATGTGTTGGGAGTGTGTGTAGAAATCCACCTTATAATGATAAAAATCCATCCAGTGGTATTTTAAAAATCTATATAAATAATATCCCCTTTTTTCAAATCAAGCCATTCTCAGCTTCTTGTCTGTGTGATGTCACACAGACCCAGGCCACTCCCACGATTGTTGATTGACATGGCCATTTTAAATTATTCATGATCCAGCTTCACCTAAGATGAAGTGAGTATAAGGGGCTTTTATGAATCTTTGCAAATCGCCTTTCTTAATGTGCTAGTAAGCAAGTTTTGCAGCTAAATGCAGCTTAATTTGTCTGAAGTAAACAGGATGGATTGTCACTCCACAGAATAGAGGGGTGGGGTTAGCAGAGCTCATTAGCATTTAAAGGGAAGTGCAACAAAACGGGGTGCTTTGAAAAGAGCTGATTTTACCAAGGTATAAAGGTTGTTTTTAACACTACTGTTGAGAAATTTGGAAAAATGGGCATCTGATGAACCCTTTCATACATTTCATTAATGACAACTCTAGGGATAGATTGCAAAATCTTTACTAATGTAAACAGAATGCGCATAGGTTTGGTCTTGGCAGACTAGATCTAATATACGCTACTGCTGTAGAGCAAGTAGACTTGCTTCTATAAAATGTTCGGATCATAAAATTAAAAGGAAACATGTGGCTTCTAGAGAGAGGAAGATCCCCGTAGCAGATCTAGACAGGAGGTGCTGGGGAGGAGGCAGACATAACATTCGTTGATGCATTCTGGTTATATGTGTAAATAGCATTGAGTATGTGAATCTGATTGGCTGGGAACATTGAATAAAATGTAAAAAATATAAAGCAAATAGAGTTTCATGGCTGAACTATTCATCCCTTTTTTCGGGGTGTTAAATAATGGCGCAAATACTAGTAAAATCACTACCGCACGCCTTAAAAAAAAGTACCTTAGTAAATCTCCTCCCATTAATATTGTGTATGAAAGGGAAACTACTAAAAGCAGTAAAGTCAGCCACAAAATAATTTGCTCCACAACCTTTCATTGTTTATTTTTCACTGCAGTTTTTTAATGCATAAAGAAGGTTTGCGCTGGCACAAGCTGTAAGCAAATACGACCCTAGAGACAATTTCAGTTTTTTTTTACATTTTGCTGTCAAATTTCAAGCAAAAATATAATAGGGATATAGGCTTGGCCACTGACTATAGGCTTTCTAAAAGTGAACCAAGAACATGAGGACAAATAAAGCGGCTTCAACTAGGTTCTCTGGGGCACCTGGCAGCCCATGTGGAGCCTGTGAGTCACCCACGGAGCACATTATATGAAAATCCACAATTTAATCCTTATTTTCCTTTAATTTCTTTTGTCATAACACTTGCATATAACTCTTAACAAGTGCTTTGTCATAGGCAACTCAGAAACCATTACTAGTGAAAGTGATTTTTTTATTTCGTCAATGTATTACTTGCGTATGCCCCTGCTCTCAGTCATATAAAATACTTGCGTCACATTATGACATATAATTGCAGTGTTTTCAGTTGGACAGCTGCCTCGTTCAGGTTTTGTCCAGCTGCTGAAAATGTCATGCTTTCCATAGTTATTAAAAGTAATTTTGGAAAGAATCAATAATTGTTTGTCATTATTAACTGTTTTTGTCCACTGAGATATTTGTATCATTTGGTTTGATGGTCCCTTGTGAAAAAGAAATACAGTATACTTAAGCGAAGTAAAAAATACATATATAAATACATTTGTATGTAATGTTTTTTTAAAAAAAAAATTATTTACACATTTGTAATGATGTAATTTAGTTAATTTAAAATATATTTAATTTCTGTAGAATAACACAAATAAAATGATTTAAAAATCAAATTGTTGTATAGTAAATACATGCAGTATGCAGTATAGTAGTCAACACATACAATCCAGAACCAGATGAAATGACAAAAAACAATTATTTATAAAAGGTGAAATAACCCTAAGAGATAATGAACATTATATTACTGAGGCAGAAGAATATCCAGACATTTCATTATTATTCCTTTGGATGTGTGGTAGTGTGGTATTCACATCACAAAGGCCACTATAGCCCAAACAAATCTTCTTTTACAGTCCATTTTCTCTTTCAGGTGAACTTCAGTTGATATGTTTAGAGGTATAATACAATATAGAGAAATATTAAGATGGTTTAATGGCTCATGTCTGATGGCATCCCCTCGAGTAACCTACTAAAGTTAGTTTGCATGCACTGAGCTTGTCTGATGGGACCGTCTTTCATTAGGCCCGAATGATTCTGGCCTTAGACTTCATCTCTCAGGTGCTGGGTTTGTAATGTATGGCATGATGTTTTTGGCCTCAGCAAAAGCACCACTTGGTGTCTGTCATTTTTATAACCTTATAAAACATGGCGGACACAGGGGAGTCTATCTCATTTTCTCTCAGCCATGTGACACAGTAAGAGTGTGACCGGAAAAGATGTCTGAACAACTTTAGGCTGACAGATTTAGACAGAAATGTGCTATTTTAAGAATTTTTTATTAAATCTCTTTGTATTACCCTGCCAGAGACGGGGAGAACATGTGTCTTGCTGGTATTTTTAGATGTCTTAATGATCTCTTGGCCTGATTTGGAAAAATGTATTTATTTATAAGTAAATACTTTTTGTAGCTAACTTGTAGTGCAGCTAACTATATTTTCAAATGAGTACCTTGACTGTAACTGAATTATTTTAAGTAAGCTTATTAGTAGCTTGACACACTGTTTTTAAACAATGCAATATATCAAGAATGATTCACGTTTTGAAACAAGCATTGCATAAAACAGATCCAAACATGTTCTATCTTACATATTTGAGACCTGCGGCTGTTGAAATTTCCTAATAAGTACTTTTAAATGCTCATATCAGTGCTCCCCCCAGTCGCCAGCTGCGTACCGCCTCACTCATTTGCGTCTATTTACAGCTTCAATTGTTTTTGCTTTCCTCGCTGTGCCTAATGTAAACAATCAGGCTTCACATCACATTTCAATATTGCCTCCGTTATCTCATCTCATCTCAGACGCTCCATGTGTTTTCTTCGGTTACCGTGGTGATCCGTCCTTCGTGAGGTTGTCATCACAACGGTTGTTGGTATTCCACCTGTGGTTCTATTCCTGACTAATGGCTGGCCCCCGATGGAGCTGCTCACAATTATACACCTCGAGCGCGGCGCGGCATCCGCCTTCAGCAGCTGCATGAGAGCACAGGAGTGTGAGAGAGGAAGTCTGTAACACCTGGAGAAAGCTATATAACTGCAAATAAGTAATTAGGTATAATATATATATAAATATATCATGTAGCGGTTGGTCAATAGGGGGCACTAGGGCGCCGCCCTCATAAAGCTAGCCAGGGAAGGAGCCTACTTCGACATGTTAATAATAATTTAAATACATATTGCAAAAAAATCACGAAATTGCATAATTTAGTCATACTATTTGACTGGTAGTCATGTAAGCACCTATATAAAAAAAATAATAGTAATGTTTTTTTTTCGATTTTTTGTTTTGTGTGTGCGGGACTGGGGGTCTGTAAACTTTTGAAATGCACATGACTTAAGGCTTAGCTCTAATTGGCTTGTCTTAGAGCACTTTTGATCTTAGCGAATCAGTATTGTTTTTATATATTTTGGCCTTATGTTATTGGACCGTTCTCGACTGTCGAACAAGTGCAATATCGCTTCCGCAATGAAAGTACATTTTATTTTAACTTTACAAAAATCCTTTCACAAGAATAAAATATGAATATAGATTATGGAGCTTGGACGGAGTTGGCGAAGCAGGTCGGTGTAGGTCACACCTTTTATTGTTTTTCCTGATTTTTATTTCAAAGTCCTGTCAAAGTAACTGAAACAATGCTTTTTGACTTGAGACGATCATCAGGGTCTAGGTCAAATGGATGAAGTAGTTATTTAATGAATGTCTCTTTTCAAGTAAATTATGTTTATTTTTTATATTAAATATTAATATTAAAATATATAAATTCTATAATATCGCTTCCTCAGTAGAACATATCTGGTTTGTCTGATAACTTGAATAATAAATTGAAAATACCATTACATTAATAAAAAAAAAGGTCTATAAGTATTTAGGAGTATTTTACTTTTTATTTTTATTTTACTTTTGGCTTTATTAAACTTCTAAAAATGTAAATAATTTCTATGCAATATATAAATATATATATATATATATATATATATATATTTTTTTTTTTTTTTCACTACAAGTCAATTTTATTGAACCATTTCACATGCTTTAACTTGTTGGACTTGCTATCCTGGTGCTCCCTTGTGTGGACAACATTATGACTGAATTAGATTAATATAAATGGCAATTTTATTATTATTATATATATATATATATATATATATATATTTTTTTTTTTTTTTACAAATGTTTAATAATTACTACAGACAATAACTGATAATATACCCACATTTAACACAAATTCACTGATTCGGTATCTTATTTCACTCTTTAATAGCTGATTTTTCAACTTAAATTTTTAAGCAGTAATGATAAATTATTGTCATTTATAAATGGTTACTTAACTATTGTATTCAGTCGTGCTGTGACATTGTCAGTGTTGTTTGTTGTATATATATATATATATATATATATATATATATATATATATATATATATATATATATATACTGTATATTTGAGCATTGCTGTTGTGCATATGTGGAAAGATTATGAGATCTGACTCTCTTTGTATTCATTGTATTTTAAATGCATAAATGATACATAAAGTGTATAAAGTATATATCCTTATACACTCTGCTTGAGCAGAAGGATATTGTAGTCCATTACATATGTGCTGCTGATGAGATCTTGCTAGTCTCAACTTCTGCTCCATCTTTTCATTACATTAAATATTCAAAATGTTTTTTTTTTCTTCTTCTCGACATGTCAGAAGATTGCAAGTCTAACCTTCTCAAATGGTCATATCGATTGAACTGTTCCCTGGAAACTCATTTTTACATTTCTTCCAGCCAGAGAGAAGCTTTTCCATACCTGAGTCAGAACATGAGCTGTGCACAGATCTCTGCTCATGACTGAAATAAATAAAGACCTCGAGCACAGAGGGTCAATGTCACACACAGCGGCTCTCCAGATTATTAGAAAATGCCACTAAATGTCCTGCTGACAGAAACTAGCTTTGCTTTGTCCGAAATGCAACACTTTCCACCATAATCAAAAACTGGTCACACACAAACAACCTTTTGTGACAATAAGCCCAAGAAAACTGGGTTTTAAATTCAGACAATGTTTGGCTTTGAACACTGCAAAATTAAAATTCTTCCACAGTTAAATAAATCATGCAATCATAAATAATTGTCATAAATTAAATTTTTTGATATTTAATTAAATTTTAATCATATTTCATTAATTTCCTGTGTGTTTCTGTCTGGTTTTCAAGTACAAATATTTAAACATTTTTTAAATAAAGAAACAAATTCATGAGAAGCTAAATGAGTCCTGTTTTGTAAAAATGCATCAAAATTAAGTGACTTTATGCTTAACCCTCTAGTGCTGCTTGCACCTATGTTGCACTTGTTACCCCCTTAAATTAAATGAGTTTACATGTATACATAAACACATACTGTAAAGTGACTTAATATCTGAAGTAATTTTTGCTTCTCGGGTTAATCTTGATTTAAGAATATTTAGAAATTTATACTGGACATCAAGACAAAAATACTGAGTAAATGAATGAAAAATGTATTATCACAATAAATATAGTGCTGTCAAACGATTAATGGCATCCAAAATAAAAGTTTTTGTTCGCATAATGCATGTGTGTATACTTGTGTATATTTATTATGCATATGTAAATACAAACACATACGTGAAGACATTTAAGAAAATATGTATGTTTATATATTAAATATATTTTTATTTGACATAAATTATATGAATATAAATATATACATATAAATACATGTAAATCGTTTCCAAATATATTCTGCATTTGTGTGTATTTATATATACATAATAAATATACAGTTGAGATTACACAAACATTTATTATGTAAACAAAAACTTTTATTTAGGATGTGATTAATCGCGATTAATCATTTGACAGCACTAAATAAATATTTCTGATAATGAATTATTATGGTAAGCTTTAACTCATTCTGAGTCATGTATAATTTAAGCGAATGCTACCTGCTGATTTCCCTTCTGATTTGATTTTATGGCTTTCTCCCATAACCCTATTAATTAGTGTACTGTTTAGTAAATCATACGCAGGTTGTTTTGCCCATCATGACTGTAAGTGAACCCATAGGAAAACCTGAAGATTATAATTATATCTCACGCTAAGAATAGAGCAGGGAGATGGAACCCATCGACTCACATGTACCTTGCCACAGCGAGGTAATGAAAAGAGAATATTTTTGTCTCAGCCGAACACTCGCTTATTAAAGCTTAATAAACCCGAGAGTCTGTATATAACAGTATTTTAGCATGCCTAATGAGTGCTCTTATGCACAACATGAAGCAGAGTGACTAAACCCTAAACCCGGCTTGTTTTAAAGGTGTTACAGCTGTCGTTACACAGATGTAATTTGAAACGTGCATTTCTTTGAAACGTTACCTTCCATTAGTTGTGTTGCTTTACATTTTATGCTGCACTGTTTAATTTCTACTTTCCCCTTCTGTTAAAAAAGGCAATTTTTCAAGCAAGTTTCCCGAACAAACCTCTGTGTTGTTTTCTCATTGGTCGGACAAACAGGTAGCCCCGCCCCTTAATTAATATTATTAGTTAAATCAGAGGTTGACATGTCGAGCCACTCAAACAAACATTCTTACATTGCATTGTTGTGGAAATTAATCTATCTGAATGGCTCACTTCAATTTTCCCTTTGACAAAAATGTATACACAGCAGCTTTAATTTCATATGATTATGAATCTCAGCTCAAAAATTACAGGCTTTGGAAACGTGTTGTGTTCAGTGCTATTGTTTCTTCACAAATTAGTATCATTAGGATGTTCAGTGAGGCTGTGATGTGAACGTATTCATTAGCTCCACATGCTTGTTAAGTGTGTATGTAATTTCAATCCATTTTGAGAAGAGGTCCCATGGTGATTTGAGGTGTTTGTTTTTTGGGGTCTGCTTATGTTTACATCTGATGCACAAACAATTGGTCCATTTCTGCGTGTCTGTAAATGTTAAGAACTCAGCTGACTCATTTTTTTCATATCAATTCTTCAAGTGATGTATAATATTTACCTTAATCTGTTTGAATACTTCCTGGTTGCTACACAGTCAATATATACATGGAACAATAACCCTGCAATAGCACGTATTACCTTAATGCACTTATACCAAGAAACAACCCTGCTTTTCAGCATAACTGAACTATTTCATAGATAACAGACAGCGGATCCAGATACATGATAATGCATCACCTTGCTTAAATATGCACGTTTAATGGGAGATGCTCCTGAAAACGCTCCATTAATCCAGGTTCTGGTTACAGTTGAACCGGCCGAGCTTCGCTCAAACTCACTGTAATCAATCATTGGAGGGCTCTGTGGCGTAGATTAATGCAGGCCTCAATAGAGCTCTACTGTAAAAGCATCAGTGTAAATCAAACCCATCGCTGATATCCTGAGATATCCACACACACACACACACACTCCCAGTCAAACATGCCATACATATACAGTAGCACTTCTAAACCCAAGTGGGACCCTGATGCTGAGCCACTACTCTTAAAGCTTCCACTTAATAATAAAAAAGGTCTTACAACTCAATGCCACAGAAAAAAAAAAAAAACAATCATTGAATATTTAATCTCTAGTTCTTTAGAAATGCATATACTGATGCTTTAATTAAGCAGAAATGTTGCCAAGGTTATGCATATTATAGTATTTCAGGTGAAGGGCAACTTCACGGAGCAAAGACACCCTGTTACATATTGTATAAAAATGAATGTTGCATTCCAAACTTGACCTATAATAACGTGTATAGTTACATATTTATCCTTTGGCATGCTTTGTTATGATTCATTGCATGCAAACAATTTTTTTTTATATAAATAAACTTGTTTATTTAGTTTATTATAAGTTAGAATTTATTATTAGAAGTTACTACTTTATATATATATATACTTTTTTATATATATATTTTTTTTTTCAGCAAAAAAAAATAAATAAATAAATGTTGGAGGGACAATAAAGTATTAAGCGGAACTTTAGCTTATTTAGTTTTGTTACATTACATTTTGGTTAGTTATAATGTGTTTTTTTTTTTGTTTGTTTGTTTTTTGAAGAGAGTTTTTTGAATTTTCACTTTTTTAATATTTTGTTATAAAATGTGATTATTTGAAGTAGCTTTTTCTCAAAAACAATATCTCACTATTTTACTCCTCATAAACCGCTGTCTTTAAAAAACATTTTGACAGTAGTTCAAATATATATGAATATGTACTAATCTATATAAATCACTTTTTTTTTTGAAGTTACTTACATTTTATTATTTGTAAGCATATTTTTATTTTGTTTCAAAATACTTTTGTAGTAGCTCTACAGATACATACAATTACCTCTAAAATAATATTAAATAACTACTATTATGTATTTATTTATTTATTTATTACTGTGTAATAGCTGTAAATGAAGTTGCTGTTACACTTATTTTCCTGTGTATCTTTAGTTGAAGTGTAGCACTCACGGCTGAAGAGCTGAGTTTCAGACAGGTCAGCAAAAGCTGCTGTGTCTATCAGGTCTGATAAACACTTGAGTCTGGGATAAGTCAATGTACAGCAGTCTTCCAGAGTCAAAGTGTGCAGACCTCTCGACAAACACACTGCTGACTCGCTCTATTCACCGAGCTGTCAGAGCAGAACGCCGCATGTACACAATGCAGAGAGAGGAAGCACTTCACAACACTTCTCTTTCACACACTCCCCTTCAGTGTGAGTGCTCTACAGTACCTCTGGCTCTTAAAGGCATAGTTCACTAAACAGTGCTCATCATGACACAATAGCACAGAATAGTGCTTTTTCCCCCCGTATAGCAGGTGCTCCATAATACATTTACAAGCACTTGGGCCAGTGAGGAAAAATACATCTAGCTCACTCTGAATGTGCATAAACTACTAATAAAGATGTAATAGAGGGTAATTGAACTGTCACACCTACAGATGTTGTTTTCTGCAGAAAGCAGGCAGGTGAATTTGATGGCCTCAA
Source organism: Carassius auratus (assembly GCF_003368295.1). NCBI lineage: Eukaryota > Metazoa > Chordata > Actinopteri > Cypriniformes > Cyprinidae > Carassius > Carassius auratus. Next base: position 22,843,254 of record NC_039262.1, read on the forward strand.
GTAAAACAAGATGAAAATTTAGTTAGAATTAGCTTCATATGGAGAGCTGGAATTTTATTCGTGAATGTTATGTTATATGTATGGAGTTGCGAGGGTTTTATCCACACCTCCTTGTTAATGGTGATCTGTTCCTCAGGGGAAGGAGTTTGATTTTAAACGCATTTAAAACTCTGCCCAGCGTCTCTCATATATTTTGACTTGTAGTTTAGGGCGAATCTACTCGGAGCAGAGCAGAAAATCTGTGGTGATATTACCCCCTGCTATTTTTAAGTGCACAATTATTTAGAACGCATTAAATGAAAAAAGAAAAAAGAAATCAATACATTTTCCATTTTCATTATATGAGGCACGCTTTAAATCTTTGATCCCACAGCAAGACGTCAACAGCAATGTCACAGTCAGTTAATTCTGAAATGGAAATGATATGATCACACAACACAGCTTTGTAAATGCCCTCGAGTAGCCACAATGGATTCCTCTGTCCATAAAGCAGATTGTACACACGTTCAGCAGTTTCATGCATAAAGTCATATTTTATTGAATGGAAAATGAATGCAGTATAAAATATTTGATTGAATACAAAAAAACAACATATGCGGCAATAAATGCAAACGATAGTATGGTACATTGTCACATGGTTTAAATTGCAGTTAAGTTTTGTTGGAATTATGTTTGTAAATTTTTTCATGAGACAGATCTAATTATGGACAATTTCCATGAGGTACATATACTAAACATTGCCTTAAGGTTCTTATATTTGCTCAAATTGTCTGCCAGTTCTTCATATGGCATTATGTGAAAACCAACATTTAAATAAACACTATTGCTTAAAAGTTTAGGGTCAGTACGATTACATTTTTTTCTTAATTAATACATTTATTCAGCAAGGACACATTAAATTAATCAAAAGTGACAGTAAATATATTTAGGTGCTGAAAAAAAGAAGCTTCTTTTTCAAATGAATGCAGTTCTTTTGAACTTTACTTAGCAAAAAAAAAAAAAAAAAGAATATCAGAAAAACTGTAAGTAGCACATAATATGAAACATTTCTTGATCATCATTTCAGCATATTAGAATGATTTCTGAAGGATCATGTGACTCTGAAGACTGGAGTAATGATGCTGAAAATTCAGCTTTGCATCACAGGAATAAATTACATTTTAATACATATGAATTCTAACTGAAAAAAACTAACTGACCCAAACTCTGGAGTTCTGTTATCACTTAAATATCCAACCTGGTCTCATAAAAATACGTACCTCTGTGCACTCTTTGTGCAACACCACTTTTCCGTACCTTACTGCGCGTTTCGCCGCAGTTTCAAAGTGAAAAAGTGTCCACTGAGTGGCGCTAAAACACTAGTTCAATTCGTGAAACCTGGCACGTTTTATTACGTTGAAATGGGTACGTATTGCTCTGTTTTTATGATGTTGCTTCTGGTACGTATCGCGGCGGTTCAGAATTAAAATATCCGTGAACTGATGCTAAAAGTTAATACTTTATCATGTTGGAAACATGTCTTACACCAAACCCAACCCTAAACCTACCTCATAGTGTTAACAAATGCAAAACATATATAAAAACGCATTTTTTGATGCAACCGTGCCATTTGAACTTCCTTATATGCAGATTTGAACTGCTTTGTTGAACATAAAATGAATAAAAGGTTTTAACGTTTTACTGCCTCTAGTGGTCATTTCTTTAGGAAACTGCACTGATATGTACTTATTAGTAATTATTTCACGTGTTGCTAAAAAGTGCACCCAGGTACATTTATGCCATGATACCAGATAGAAAATATCACACTCATATCAGCCAATCAGATTCGAGGATCAGTAAGAACTGTTATATAAACGTGAATATATACTAATTTATATTATGGACCTCAGGTAAAATGTAACACCTTAGGTTTCAAAACAAACTATGTGAATGAATGAATGAATCAATGAATGAATCAATGAATGAATCAATTAATCAATCAATCAATCAATCACAGGAGAGGCACCACATTGCCCCATTAAATGCATTTAACCCAGATATGTTCCTCCAAAGGGGTGCTGCACACGGCCTAATAACCAGACAACATGGCCACTTCTCATCGTGCCCGCAGCCTTGCCGTCGCTGTCTTACATCATGAGCTTCAGACAGAGGCAGATCCCAATTAGAGTGTGAAAGAGAACAAGCAAACTCAGGTCCCTCCTCATTAACCTTTGTCTGTAGCTCCCTTATTACTAGGCCAGGCCTGCTCTCTGAATCCTCATTACAACAGAGCGAGACCCTGACAAAGTTCAGCTGTCGGGATAGTGTGACGTCGTAGTTTGCCGTTCTGTCCTCCGCTTCCACCTCTCACGCATCCCACGGTTTTCTCTCTCTTTCCGAGGCTGTCTAATAAAAGCCTCTGAGAGAATTGTAATGTTTCTCTGCGAGTGTATGTGTGACATTTAAAGGCTGTAATTATGGTGGGAGTGAGGTGGAGGGGTTTTAATGGGGGAGCGTGTTGAGGGCAGGCGATGGATTCGATTAGGTTAGGTTGGGTTAGGGGTGACTGCTGTGCTCGCATTAATCGAGAAAGCGTCTATGACGTCCTTTTCCTCTGCTGCTCCTTTTATGAAATTTTAAAGGGGTAGCTCACACATAAATTAAAATTCTGCCATTATTTACTCACCTTCAAGTCGTTTCTTATTGTGTTTTGAGGAATAATAAAAAAGCACAGCGTACAATGAGAAGGAATGAAAAGCTACTGTTTTCAAAATAGAAAAACAAAGGTCAGTGCCTACTCTGATTTACGGGGCAACTTTTTGCGCAATGTTTCCAGGCAACTTTGGTAAATTTTGCCGTCAACAGGGAACCAGGTGGGACACAGGGCCCACGTCCAATCCAAAGTATACAGATAGACATTTGTTACCCATTCTCAATTAGAAAGTTCACAAACAACTTTACTCAAAAAAAGTTGCCCAATGTATCATCAGCCTGAGAGTAGCATTTCAGACGATGCACGTACACAGAATTAATTCACGTGTCACGTATCGTAACTTCTGAATGAACACATACACACAAAACCATCTCAAAATAATTGTCTCTGCAAGTATTCTCATAAACACAGTCGGTTATTTTTTAAGTGAACGTATACAGTGGCCTGCTGCTCAGAGAAATTCGTTGTACTGGTTAAATCTGTCCCTCTCTCTCTGTAAAGTAGACGACGTGAAAGGGGGCGTGTTTCAAGATACACAATGGAGTAAACCAAACTAAACAGGGAGGGAGGACAAAACATACTCCTTGTTGGCAGCGGCCGACAAGTTTTTTTCAAGTTTCGGAAAGTTTTTTTTGAGTATGGCTCTGTGTGACGTTAGATGGAGTGGAATATCCTTATATGGGTCCTACAGGCACTTCTGCCGGAAGAGCGTGCGCTCCCGTAGAGCAGAGCAGAGACGAGACATTCACTGATCAGAGCGAGAGCGAAATGTCACAAAAGGAGTGTGTTTTTGGTTGCGACGGCAAGATAACCCTGCACAGATTACAAAAAAAAAAAAAACACCAAGGGACCAGTGGACGGAGTTTATTTTTACAGAGCATCAACAGAGTTGTGCAAGTGTTTGTGTTTGTTCCCTGCATTTCGAAGATAATTGTTTTACAAACAAGGCCCAGTTTGACGCCGGATTTGCACATCGTTTATTTCTTAAGGATAATGCAGTCCCAACGAAAAAATGTCACGATCGTTTGTTGGAACCGCAGGCGGTGAGTAAAACTGCTTCAAATATCTCTGTGTTGTTAACTTAGCTATCGGCGCGTAAGCACATCAACTAAACCTTGTACACCTTTAAAAAAAAAAAGACGACGACATAAAGTGGAACTTAGTCATTTTCCAAAACCGCTAAGTGTAACGGAGGCCAGCGAGTAGTGCTGTGCAGGTAAACCTCCCCGATCTCAAGAGACGCACTAGCAACAGACGCTAGTGGCTGTAGCCATTTAGCCTCCTTGTTAGAGGAGACCCGGGTTCGAGCCCCGCTCGGAGCGAGTGCGAGGAGCGTCAGAAAGGACCCGGGAGAGAGGGGTTACATAAGCAAATATATACAGTTTCAATACATACCACATAGAGATGGTGTTGTAGTTGTTGCCGCTGCTGCTCTCGTTCAGTTTCAGCCTTGGGATCTGATTCTGGATCATAAATAAACAGCTGAATCTGACTGTTAGCCATGGTTTGTTTTGGATGATGGTTTTTTTTTTACTCACGGTAATGTCAAAACTTCCAAACGCTCTCAACGCAAAAGCCTACTCACGCTCGTGATTCTTTAGCTCCGCCCAGATGTCACGCCTCCAGCCGGTCGTGTTTTTCTGAAAAAAATCGGCACAGACTACTTTTCTCTTATAAATATAATAAAACTTTTTGGAGAATGAAGGATGCAGTACTACTCTATAGGTACTCAAGATTAACAGGAAATGAGCATTTCACCCCCCCTTTAATAGTTACAAGTTAAGTTACTAGTTATTATATATTATGAATCGATTATAAATCATTGCAATGACCTACATTGTACCACTATCTCAAGAAAACTTAATCTTTCTTAATCATGAACAAATGATGATTAAACCAATGGTAAATGATCAGTCCAACCACAATTCCAGAGAAGTTGGGACGTTTTGTAAAAATGCAGTGAAAGTATTTAATTGACAAATGTACAAAGAAAAGATTTAAAAGTGTGTTTTGCAAATATGAATCAGTTCCCCTAATTCAATTGCAGTAAACTGTGGTCGTACTAACAGATTAACATGTGGCCATGATTTACATAAACCTAGAGACTAATTAATACACTTTGGTGAGGAATTCTTAATTTGTGGCCATGATATCTTGTTGATCATATCTTGTTATATCTTTTTTTGAGTTAAGTATTGGTTTAAAGTGATTTCAACCTCAGACATTTCAGTCAGTAAAGAGCTTTCCAGTACATCAGGATAAACAGCTTGACTTTATCATAGTGGATATTGATTGATGTTTAGCCCTAGAAGTCGGAAGCTTTTTCCCCTTCATTTCACAGAGATAAATATATCTTGGTTCACATTAAATTATACCTTATCTTAATTATGAAGAGTATATAAAGAAATGTTGGTGTCCAAAACCAAAACAATACTGCTATACCAAAAAGATGAGTTTGGGTTTGTTTACATGTAAACTTTACATGTATTTATTTATTTGTGATATTTCTGTACTCTTCTCTCAGTGTATCGGACTGATATGTTTTTTATGCTGCCCAGGAGAGTAGTGTTTTTCTCCGTAATAAGCGTCTGCGTTGAGACCGGGACTCCTGCTGTGGAAATATTTACCGGTGCATTAAACTGCCCCCACATACTCTTTCTTTCTCACCCATTTGCACTGGCTCTCCTAAATGCACTAACAAACAGTTAGAGCGATCGCAGGAGGGGGTCTGCGAATGGGTGGTCACCAGTAAAGCCCAGCTCAGAGTCGCTGTCACTTTTATTGATTAAAGCTGCACTGAGTAAAAGAGGTGAGTCGAACCCCTCAGAGAGAGATCTATTCAACCTGCCGTGCAGGAAATGCTCACCATACAAAGGCTACATTAAAAAGAATTTGGTGACTGCCATGTTCTTCTCTCATGAGGTTTAGCTGTCGGGCCCCGCTTGTCAAAAAGTGAAAAAGTAATTCTAACTACAAAAGTACATTTTAAGAGTGCTTGTTAAATCTGAAGCATGTATTTTCTGCAGCAGGGAAACCAATAAGTCCTCACTGAAGACCGTAGCTCAATGATGTAGTGGATTACGCTCTTTAAAATAAAGGTTCCAAAACGGGGTTTGCAGTGATGCCGTACAACAGGGGCGTTCAATCCTGCGCCTGGAGGGACACTTTCAGCTCCAGCACACTCGCTTGGAAGTTTCTAGTGATCCTGAAGAGCTTGATTAGCTGGTTTAGGTCTGTTAAGTTAGAGTTGGCTCTTAACTGGCCCTCCAGGAATGGGATTCCACACCCCTGCCATACAAGAACCATTTTTGGTTTTCTAAAGAGCCTTATGAACAATTATTTATTTACACTTGAGCTGTGCTGGAAATTTAAATCATCTGGTGTTAAAAATTACCTGCTTTTTGAAAAATTATTGCAAATCTGTCAGTATTCAATTGACTGGAAAACCACAAGGCTTACAACATAACATAACATATATAACATAACATAGCATAACATAACATAGCATAGCATAACATAACATATATAACATAACATAGCATAACATAACATAACATAACATATATAACATGACATAGCATAGCATAACATAACATAGCATAGCATAACATAACATAACATAACATAACATATATAACATAACATAACATAACATAGCATAGCATAACATAACAGCATAACATAACATAACATAACATAACATAACATATATAACATAACATAGCATAACATAACATAGCATAACATAACATAGCATAGCATAACATAACATAACATAACATAACATAACATAACATATATAACATAACATAGCATAACATAACATAACATAGCATAGCATAGCATAGCATAACATAACATAGCATAACATAGCATAACATAACATATCATAACATAACATAACATAGCATAGCATAGCATAACATAATATAACATAGCATAACATAACAACATAACATCAAAAAATATAATAAAATAACATTATAAATTAAAAATAAAATACTAGTACTACTTCTAATAAAACTACTAATTAAGTAATCTAAAACAAACAAACAAACAAATAAGTAAATAAATAAAACAAATTTGGTGACATCATGGAGGTTGTAATGTGCACAAGCTAAATTAATTTGTATTGTTATAGACATTATTTGGGTCAAATTAATGTAGTTCAGTGGTCACAAAAATGAATAAAAATAATTCCAATATGTCACTCAGTGTAAACAATGTCTATGAACATAACTTATTTTAACCATTTTAGCTGCAGCAAAATTTCACCAAATCAACATTTTATCCACATTTTGTGGTTCTAAGAACAAAATAAAAATATTATTATTATATTTAACAAAAAAAAAAGGATTATATGGGAACTCATACTGTAATATTATGAAATAAAAATTCACACTGTGAGATATAATGTCACATTGCAAGTTATAAAATTGTAATTTCCACATTTCTTAAATACTCTCAGCATCCTCTATGGTTTGGACAGAGAATCCCTTTTGTGCCGTGATTTCTGCAGAGTTTTAACATGGAAAGGCAGGCTGACAGATTTTCTATAATGGATATGTCTGCACATCTGTCTGCACTTTTGCTCTCCTGTGAATGTGGTGGAGTGATTTGGTGTTACTTTTTGCAGACACGCACAGCTCTTTGTTTGTGAACTTTTCAGTTTGTCACTGTACCTTTCCTTCCGTTCTCTTTCTGCACACATGCTCTTGTGATATTCTTTTTTCTCTCTGTTTTTAAGCCTTTCTCTGCTTTTGTCTCAGCAGGGTTTTGAGGTTGTATCAGGTTGAGCGGGCACATTGCAGTTTTTTTTTTTCTGCTTGTTTGTGATTTTCCGTGTTCCGCCCTGTTCCCACATTGCCAAAATCAGAATGAAAAGAACACAAATGTACAGCCGTTCTGTGCTTCGTTTAATTGATGTCCTATTACTAAAGGATCAAAGATTGCTGCAGTGACGTTCTGTTGTTACTGGGGTGATTTAAATCAAAATTCAGATTTAAATTATTATTATTTTCTGATTAAGCAAACAAGATTTCAAAGAACAATTTTATAGACACCAAGGAATTGCAGCTCAGTAAGTTCCCTGTCCTGCTCTTCCAATTCAAATTTCAATTCAACATCTTGTTGTCTCTGTCCTGTCCTCTTCTGGTGTGGAAGTGTGTGTGCAGTATATCGGTGTGTTTGTGCTCTTTGATCAAATCAGTGACCTGTGGTGAAAATTACTCACCCGTCCGGCTTCTCAGATGCTTGGTGTTGTTGCAGAAACAACTCTTTTCCACAGCTTGGATTCTGTTGCCTCTATGCCATTTGGTTTCCCAGCATGCAGTAGAGGGTGGATAAATTGCACTTTAGTTCCATGTGTTGTAATGTTCAGAGTTTGTTTATCTCAAATTGAGTTTGTTTATCTCAAATTATGTCCATGAATATGGATTTGCTTTTCTGAATGTTTTGGATGGGATGCTTTTTGTTGTTTTTGGTGTGAAAGCTCAGTGCTACCTGATGTTGTGGTAACACTGAGGTTCTGTGGAATGTGTGAAACAAACTTTGCACGTACTTGATGCTTTGCAGCTTCATGTTCCATTGTTGGATGGCACCTTAAACTGAGGATGTCTCGGAAGGTGACACCTTCATTCTCACCTGTCTTCTCAGCTCTTGAGTTACACCTGTGCTCCTCCTGCACAGGGAAAGACTGCCAAACCCTTTGAAACATCTCAGCTGCTGATGGGCCGTGTGTACTGTGTGTGTTACTGTACCTTAAAAACCGTGCCACTAACAATGCCATTGTTGTAGATTTGATTCCTCTGGAGCACACATAGTGACAAAAAGTAGATTTTCTATTAAAATCCCCTTTGAGAAAAAGAAGAACATTTTAGCATACTTGTAAAATTAAATAAAAATAGAATATAATTTATAATATAATAAGGGCAATCAGAAAATCTTCCCACATAAGGACAACAGTTGACTACTAATGTACAGTTTATTACATTTCAAATAGATTCACTTGAAATTATCAAAATAAACAATACTGATTTTTACAATTATTTAAAATGTACATTGAATAAAACGATTAATTTGACATTACTACAAACTGTACCTTTAAAGTATATATTTTTTACTGATTTTTTTCTTTTTTCTTTATTGGAATGGTATGAAACATTTTCATAAAGGTTTTGGCACTTGCTACTTAAAAACACACACACACAATCACATGCAATCACACTTAAAAAAAAAAGAAGTGTCCGAGAGACCAAATGTTAGTGTGCTCCAAAGCATTTCAAGATATGACAGTTTGCTTTGGAAATTTCATATTCAGGTCTATTTTCAAAAACTAGTAAAAGGTAATACATTAATTATAACAATTTCATAAATATAATTTACTGCCGTAAAATCCAAAACCCAACAAATATGAAATAAAATAAAAAAATATCAAACTAGTAAATTATTTTCATTGAAATATAAAAGGCTTTAGGAAATGTAGTTGCACAAATTTTACTTTTACTTTTACAAGTACACAACTGATACAATAAAGTGCACTTCTTTTTCAAAATGTTTAAATCAGGCAAACTTTTATTTTGTGGATATGTGTGAAATAGTTTTGCTTGATATTGTTGTGCATGTGCTTTGTGAAAGCAGCTTGGTTTAATGCTCTGTATCTAATGTGATGACATTCAAGTAATGTCAACGTGTATTGGAATTATATAGACCATCGGTTTCCCATTTCTATAGATACGGCCAATGTCATCGACCACTGAAAAATGCATATTGGTCGACCAGGAAGAATTGATCAGACTCCTGTTGTGGCCAGAAAGGGCACAGACAAACAACCATTGTGACCTCAGTCTCTCTTGTTCAGAGAATACACAGTTTCCATACAGATACAATGATATCTCATTCATTCATGTGTTCCACATTAAAGCGAAGAACTGAAAGAGAAAACCAAATGAAGTGAAATATTATGTGACTTTATCTTAAGTATTAGAATTAATTTCAAGTTTACTCCTGTGAAATACAGAGGTTGAAGCTGTCCCTCTCAGTTAAACGAAAGTTTAATTATTAGTTTATATCATCACTCAAAACTGTTAATATTGTAAATGACAAATTCATATTGTAAATATGCACTTTTTTTTTTCCTCAAAGTTTTACTTCTGAATGAACAGTAGAAAAATGTTTGACTGACTGATTACAAAAACACTTTAAAAAAAAAAAAAAAACAGAAAACCTTCATCCACACCACTAGGTGTCAGTGTAATTATTCAGCTCAATTTAGTTCAATGTTGTTTCAGGTTAGTTCAATAACTGTTTCAGTGTCACAGAACAAATTTAGTCCAGCAATAAAACAGCTCTACAGAAGACAATAGTGTCATTATCTAGCCTAGCTCACTTACTGTATGATTAAAAATGTAATGAGCTAGTCTACTTTTTGTGTGTATTTAGTAAAAATCATAATCTAATGGCTAATGGTTGTTTTTTTTACAGTATTTTTTTTATATGCATTTTGAATATTCTTTAGTTTTTAGCCATTTTGGAGGAAGTACATTAATAATAATAATATACAAAATAATTATAATCAAAAGGATGATCAATATCAGGATATAGACCTAATTTTCATTCAGTCCAGTCACTGTTCACTCCATTGAGTCAATCCAAGGAGACCGAAATCATGTTGGCCACATATGGTAAGTGTGTGAGCTAATCCTCAATGCATATTATCTCTCCCGACCTTCTTCTCAGAGGAAATCAGTGTGTGTGTGTGTGTATACGTGTCCAGGCTGAATGGCCATGACAAGACAGATAGAGACGCTTTCATTCTCCATCCTGTGATCCTGCTTGTCCCATTAACAAAGCAGATACATTCTGTCAGAGTGCTGTTTATCCCTCAGCTTTTCCCTGTTTCAGTGAGGGCTGAGCGGCTCTGCTAACTGCCTTTGTCACAAACACAATGCTGTAAGCTCTTCTGAGGGCCACACGGGATCCCCACACACAGAGAATCCACAGAGGAGCTGCACTCACACTGACAATTCAATTGAAGGGCTCTGAGCTGTGTGTGTGTGTGTGTGCATGTGTGTGTGACAATTGAAAGGTTTGAGTGCGTTTACTTGCCATTCAATCTATGAACATACTCAGATTGAAGAGGATCTGGATGAATCGCCACCATGTTAGTGTTGGATTCAATACAAGAAAAAAGGAAAGTCAAATACCAACCAGATTTATAACTTTCATTCAGAACTGAAGTAGCAAGCATGAATTGGATTTGGATTAGAGGAAATAAAATGAAAACCAAATGAGTCAAAGACATTCATATAGTATGTTTTGTTGCCTGTCTTTGTTTATGGACACTGTTTTTCCTCGCTGTCATGCATCCGTGACCTGATCTGTGGCTCTGTAACTCTTTTGCTGTTACTCTGTTGCTGGTTTTTGTCCAGACTGAGGATGCCAGGAGGAGGAGTGTGATAATAGCAGAACACTGCTGAAGTGCTAATGCTTATTGAGCCACATCAGCACTGCCATTAATCCAGCTCTGACATCCATTCAGTCAGTCGTCCAGCATTCACATACTGTATGGCAATGAAAATCAGTAAGTGAGATTCAGTGACATCCCCATTTTAAAAAAAATGAAATAAAATGTGACTTAAAAAAAAATAAATAGGCCACCTGTCACAATTTATATATTTATTTAAAGTACAGTTGTGCTTGAATAAAATAAAAATGAAATAAAATAAATAATAATAACTAAATACAATTAATATTGTCAAAGTAATTTGCTTACAATTATTGCCGCTTAATTCTAGAAGATATATACAATTTTAAATATATTATATATATATGTATATATATATATACAATTTTGTTATATTATAATATATATTTAGATAAGTAATGTAAAGCCAGTGCCACCCTTTATTTGCTTGATTTATTACATAATGAGGAAATTAAACTAGTATTATCATTGTAATTTCTACACTTCATATGTGCGCATTATATTATATTATATACCTACATGTATTTGTTTTTATAAATAATGTAACTATTTTACCTATCATAATCAGTGCAACTTAAGTATATAAATATGTTTACATATATTATATTATATTATATTATATTATATTATATTATATTATATTATATTATATTATATTATATTATTAACTTTAAGAAAATAAGCGTAAACCTAAACGTACCTTAAACATAACGTTGCTCCTGTTCTGTCTTGCTATTATATAGAATGACTAGAAGCATTATAGTGCTACAGGACATTTTTAGTTTCAGTGGAGAAAAAGATTTGTGACCGGTTTGGCCAGACATGATGGAAAGACTGAGAGAAAGAGAAGGACGAAAAGATGGGCCTGAAGAAGACTCCCTGCTCTGCCACTCGGGGTTTGAACCGGCCAGATGACGGGATTATCCAGACCCCCAGCCACCAAAAGAGCCCCCCTCTCTCTTTCTGATGCAGCTGTACTGGCTCCAGCAATGCCAGAAGATGCATTTGGCGGGACACACTGCCAACACACACACACACACACAGTGAGTGAGGAGCGTTCCTGAGAGGTTCTTTAGCTAAAAAGCTTGTTTCACTGAATCCTCGGATCAATTCCAGTCAGCAAATAACACTGAGTTAGCAATAACTTCGCCAATACTGTCTTCATCTGCTGCAGTAATTATTAATTTACTGAATGAAAAGATTGTGTAAGTGAGAGAGAGAAGGTTGAGGTAATCAGGAGAAGGTTTGGTTGTACTGTGACAGGTACGCAACTGTCACTAAATATTTTGTATACTTGACCATATTGCTTAAATTGTCTCGAGAAAAACACATCAACATTTGTAAAACTCAAATATAACATCAGGCTGATGTTGGACAGACGTTGCATTTTGGTTGAAAATGAAAATAGGGTTGAAGTCAGTATTTGATGCCAATTATTTATGTTGACTTAATTTTGATTGCACAACATAAAAACAACAAACATCATCATCAGCTCACAACATTGAATTTGTTCACCCATTGTCACAACCGAAATTTAACCAAATATCAGCATCTTCGGGAACACAAATTAAGATATTTTTGATGAAATCAAGGCCCAGAAAAGTAGTAAAGACATTGTTAAAATTGTCCATGTGTCATCAGTGGTTCAGCTGTAATTTTTTGAAGCTACCAGAATACTTCAAATTCAGCCCATTGCAAGGTTTCTGCTAGTAGTGGGCACTCATGCAAAATAATCAATGACATACATCTGAGTCAATGAGATGGAGGGAAGTTAGCGAGGGAAAGGCATTAACAATACAAACCTGTTTCTGGAAATCAGATCTATAGTACATACCTGCAGAGTTCAGGTCAGTTCCAGTACTATCCAATACACCTGTCTGTAATTATCAAGTGCTCCTGAAGATCTTAATTAGCCTCTCAGGTTGTGTTTGATCGGGGTTGAAGCTGAACTTTGCAGGAAGCTAAGTCTCCAGGAACAGGCTTGGGCATCGCTGCACTACACCCTTAAAATGAAATCTTCGTTATCGGCTCCATGAACAACTTTTAACATCCATGGAGCATTTTGAATCCAGAAAAAGTTACTTAGACTGAAGAAAAAAAAAAGATTATTAACATTTTCTTCATATTAAGAATACCTTAAAACTGAAATTATGTTGAAGAGTATCCTCCACCTTTAAAGGGGGGGGGGGGTGAAATGCTATTTCATGCATACTGAGTTTTTTACACTGTTAAAGAGTTGGATTCCCATGCTAAACATGGACAAAGTTTCAAAAATTAAGTTGCACGTTTGAAGGAGTATTTCTGTTCCAAAAATACTCCTTCCGGTTTGTCACAAGTTTCGGAAAGTTTTTTTCGAGTATGGCTCTGTGTGACATTAGATGGAGTGGAATTTCCTTATATGGGTCCTGAGGGCACTTCTGCCGGAAGAGCGTGCGCTCCTATATAGCGAGGCTGAGCACAGACATTTCACTGAGAGCAGAGCGATTCACTGATCAGAGCGAGAGCGTCGCGAAATGTCACAAAAGAAGTGTGTTTTTGGTTGCCAGGGCAAGACAACCCTGCACAGATTACCAACAGAGAAACAGCATTAAGGGACCAGTGGATGGAGTTTATTTTTACAGAGCATCAACGGAGTTGTGCAAGTGTTTTTTTTGTTCCCTGCATTTCGAAGATGCTTGTTTTACAAACAAGGCCCAGTTTGACGACGGATTTGCACATCGTTTATTTCTTAAGGATGATGCAATCCCAACGAAAAAGGGTCACGATCGTGTGTTGGAACCACAGGCAGTGAGTAAAACTGCTTAAAATATCTCTGCCTCCTTGTTAGTGCGTCCCCTCCCATGCCGGAGACCCGGGTTCGAGCCCCGCTCGGAGCGAGTCGTTGCTGCTGCTGCCCTCGTTCAGTTTCAGCCTCGGGATCTGATTCTGGATCATAAATAAATAGCTGAATCTGACTGTTAACCATGGTTTGTTTTGGATGGTTTTTTCCTCAAGGTAACGTCACAGCTTCCAAACGCTCTCAACGCAAAAGCCTACTGGCGCTCGTGATTCTATAGCTCCGCCCACACGTCACGCCTCCAGGCGATGGTGTTTTTCCGGGAAAAATCGGTACAGACTATCTTTCTCTTATGAATATAACAAAACTAAAGACTTTTTGGAGTTATGAAGGATGCAGTACTACTCTATAGGTACTCAAGATTAACAGGATATTGAGTGAAAACGAGCATCCCCCCCCCCCCCTTTAAATATAGAATTATCACCTCTATACATTCTCAGCCATTGATCTATCTAAAGTAACCATTCCTTGGTGAGTTGAATGAATGTGCTTGAGTATGGTGCCATGCATACGTGAGCGATGTCTGGAAGATCTCCAGCAACAGCCCTGGCCGGAGTTAAAGGTGCAGATGGAAACCGACTGTAACAAGCCAAGCAGTAAATTAGCCTGCTAACATTAGCACACGTCTTAATGATTCACTCCAGCACTTAACCTCAGGGTTGAAACTTTAGCAAAGCCACTGCCAAAATGAGTGTGCTTATGTTTTTGTGGTTTTCTTATGGCTGCAGCAAGTACCAGGAGGACTGTATCTGTGTTAGTGGGTTTGACTGTGTGTTTCAGAAAACTTTAGTAACCAAACATTACAAAAAAATAAAAAGTAAATATATGTTACATGGCTGAGATCTATCTATCTATCTATCTATCTATCTATCTATCTATCTATCTATCTATCTATCTATCTATCTATCTATCTATCTATCTATCTATCTACAAGCAGTAAAGCAGATTTACTTTTTTTTCCCTAAGAAATAAAATATAATGCATAAAAGCTTTTTTTTTGGTAACACTTTAGTATAGGGTCCAATTCACAATAATAACTAGTTGCTTATTAGCATGTCTATTATTAACATGTTGGCTGTTTATTAGTGCTTATAAAGTACATATAATGCATGACATCCATAATCCTACCCAATACCCTAAACTTAACAACTACCTTATAAACTATTAATAAGCAGCAAATAAGGAGTGAATTGAGGCAAAAGTCATAGTTAATGGTTAGTTAATAGTGAGAATTGGACCCTAAAATAAAGTGTGACCTTTTTTTTTTTTTTTTTTTTTTTTTATGAGGCAAACAACCTTATATTTGCAGATGAAACGGCATTGACTCAAAGTGTAAATTAAGAATCATTTACACACCGTAGTGGAAATGACCTTTAATGTGTGTGGAGGTGCTCTAGGTGACATTCTTAAGTTTGAACCCTCAGCTGGAGGAGATGGCGGATGAAGGAGCGGGAACTGTAGTTGAGGAAGGCTAAGATGTGTGCGCACGCATCTGTGCTTCAGAAACTGGCAGGAACAGGTGAGAGACCTGTGCTGTACCCCACCGTTCACTGAGCTCTGCAGTGCAGGTGTGTTCTATTCTGGGCTGCTGCATGATTCTGGCTCCAGGCCCACTGTCAGATTTGGCTCTGCTGTCGGGAAGATATCTTATGGGAGGGTTTGTGACATTTACAATAGTGTCAGTGAGAGGAACAGGTGTGTGATGCAGCTGTACAGGCAAAGAGATTAAGTAGAAGGATACAGAGAAAAAATGAAGAGGCAAAGTTTATAGTAATTAAAGGGATTGTTCACGCAAATATGAGCGTGATATAATAAAGTTATTTCATTATTTATTCACCCCCATGTTATTCCCCAAGTGATGAGATATGTTCAGCTTCAGATGGACTTGAATATACTGAAGAGGTGGGAAGAGCTGTACTGTGGACTCAGTGTGAGAGTGATGAAGGAAGCAGGAGAACAGGTGTATTCCAGATATCATGTGTTTTCTAGGTCAAAAAATAAAGGCTTTTGCAGCATTTCTGTTCTTTCTGAAACATCTGGAGGAGCGTGCTAATGTTTCTGTTTCTCTTGTGAAACACGAATCATGCTGCACTGCTTTAGAGAAGAGGAAGAGAAAACTAGGGGTGCGCATAAAAATCTATTCATTTATGAATCGCGATTCTGCCTCCTAACGATTCTAATAAATTCACTAGTTTCAAAATCATTGTTCTAAAGCAGTGGATATCAATCCTGCTCTGCATCTCTCTCAATCTCTCATTCAGAGAGATTTCATTTATACACTTATTTTCACATAGCTATAAAACGATATAGATGGACGCGTGTGCAGTTGCCATACTGTATTAAAGCTTTAATTAGGATCAAACCATATATTAAAAGCTAACATAAGCAGAAGCATTTACGTATCTAAAAGTATGAAACAACAACAAACTAAAAACATACCATTAAGAGCTGTGCTTGCACAGGTTCTGCGTGATCCTCTTCAATAATATTATCTGTATCTCAACTGGGCTCAAACTGATTAGTGATAGGCGACGCCATTGTTCACAATACAACCAGAATACATGCCATTGAGGAGAGGGGCGGGACGTTTAGATTGCGCTCTTGGTGGTTTAGCCAATCACAAAACACTGGGTCATTGAACCAATCAGAGCCCATTGAGCATTTCTGAGGGAGGGGCTTCATAAAAGGAGGAGGGACAGAGCAGTGTGGAATAAACGTAAATTACACAATGGAAACAAGCCACAATACAACAGAAACAAGTACAGATTATTATTATTATTTTTTTAAACTAAGAATTAACACATGTTAGACTGTTTTAAAGAAGTAGATTTATTTTGTTATGTTGACTCACATGCTGTAAAGAAATTGATTATAATTTCACCTGTAGTGTTTTATTCAATATTACACTTAATGCTATCATTTTAAATGCACTAAATTGCAAATTCATCATTACATATGTGTAATTTCAAATATATTTACATACATGGCCTACAAGTTTCAGCAGAAATTGCAGTTATATTTTATTCATAAATGCTTGTAAGGTACATTTGGCAGTGCACTTTAAACATATCTCAAAGGCAATATAAGTAATTATGAAATATATGTAATGTAAAGTTAGGGCTTCACAATTACTTCTATTGTCTTAAGTTCAACTAATTGAATTTTTATTTAATTACAATTAACCTTCAGTTGACTGTCTGAATATGTTATTTTCTTTGTGCAAATTATTTGTGGAATACATAGCATGTTTAAGCTATTACTTTACCTCTGCTGTGCTTGTTTATATGCATACAGTACAATATATGCATATAAAACTGTATAAATGTATATAATATTTGTGCACTGTAAGAAGTCATGTAGCTTTTTAGTTACCTTTTTAATTTTCTGTATCTAAA
The DNA here is from genome assembly GCF_003368295.1 of Carassius auratus. Taxonomy (NCBI): domain Eukaryota; kingdom Metazoa; phylum Chordata; class Actinopteri; order Cypriniformes; family Cyprinidae; genus Carassius; species Carassius auratus. The sequence continues at coordinate 22,860,662 of NC_039262.1, forward strand.
ATATTAAAAAGTTCGAGAGATTAGGCAACACAGAAACTAATAAGATTAATAAAATACTGTATGAATGAGCAAACAAGCAAATTAATAAACACAAACAAATACATAAATTAATAAATGTGTAAAGTGCATTAGGAAATATTTGTATTTTATTATAACTAATAATTAGGTTTTCTTAAAAAAAAAAAAAAAAAAGGCTTAACATTCAAACGAATGCAGCTGGGTTTTTACAAACTCTTAAAACACTTTGTACAACAAGTCACTTTCAACGGTGCAGGTTAAAAATGTCCTCCCAGCAGGGAATCTCCCAGCAGGTGCCTCAATAATTTGCTTCAGAATCATCTTGGTGTGTAATTGGTCTCTGTGGCGATAGTTATTGTGATTTGCATATGCTGCTATTCTCTGGAAAGTTTGTCAGCAGTTAATCACTGCCATAATGACTCGCTTAAACTGGTGACCGCACCACTGCCGTGGAAATTAAAGGTCACCGTGTACCTTTTTTCTGTCCAACCTGATTTTAGCAATCCCAAAATGCACTCGCATGCACCCACCCATGCTAGAGTTAGCTCCATTTTTACAGCTTATTGCTCTTTCATTCTCTGTCTTGTTGCAGGATTCTCTCACCCAAAAATACAAATGCTATCTTCATTTACTTACCAATATATCTTTCCAAATCTGCATGACTTACTTTTTGCGTGACTCATAAAAGATGCATTTAATACCAAATCTCTGTGATAAACCTGTCAAGCTCCAAAAGCATCATGAATGCAGTCCATGAAACTTTCTGTACCTGAAAGAAAGAAAGTCATATGTTTTGGTACGACATGAGGTTGAGTAAATGATGACTGAATTTCAATTTCTTTGTAAACCGGCCATCACTGTTTGAATGATACATATATGAAATAGAACTGCACGGTCCAGGTAAATCTAATCCAGGCTGTCAGTGTCTTCAGATTTTGTGTGCTTCTCTCTTTACATATACATTCTTTTCTCTCCTGGTTTGGAGTGAAAGATTGAACCAGAACTACTGAACGGAGCTGAACAGATCTCTGGCTGTGTGAATGGTTTTGATATGAGCTAGCCTAAAGCACAGGAAGCTCATGAATTCCGTGGTACAGCCTGCAGTTTTTCCTTGCTTGTTCATAGCATCATTTACCAGGGACAAATTACAAACAAGCAGCACATTTACAGCAGATTTGCCCAACAGTGGCTAGATTCCTGAAAAACAAGCTCCCACCCTGAAGTGTTTCAGAGCTTTGGGTGGGGAAAAAATAACAGGTCTTTAATCAAGATGCTCCTACTAATTGTTATTAGTATTTTTTTTTATTTTTCAGCATACTTAAGCAATTGATGGATATTATTCCCCTTTTTTTCTTATCTTGCTTATGAACAGTATGCAATTTGTTTGCTATTTTTAAATGTATTTTAAATGTAAAAATATTTATAATAAATATAATAAATAAAATATTTAAAATATTTATGGCACAATCGGTGGGGTTATGTCTTCTATAACTCCTATAGAAACCTTTACAAAAGGGTTATTGTCACTACTTGTTTAAGGTGAAAGTCGCAACACAATGGAAACAGGCCGCAAAATAATGGAAACAGATCGCAACACAACGAAAACAAGTCAGAACACAATTGAAATGAGTCACAACACAATGGAAACAAGTGGCAACACAAAGAAAACAAGTCGGGGCACAATGGAAACAAGCCAGAACACAGTGGAAAAAGGCGCAACACAACAGAAACAAGTTACAACACAATAACATTTGTAAAACACTGCTGGAACAAGCCGTAATACAATGGAAACAAGCCACAACACAATAGAAACAAGACGCAACACAATGGAAACAAGCCACAACACAATAGAAACAAGACGCAACACAATGGAAACAAGCCACAATACAACAGAAACAAGTTGCAACAGAATGGAAACTTAAGCTTGATCTTAATATTTCCAATCATCACTGAGTGTGGCTAGGATATTCTGCAAAATTTTTCCTTTTGTGGTCAGCAGAAGTCATACAGCTCGAGTTGATTGGAAGTTCATTATGGCTCTTGTACAAGAAAAAGAAAAATAGTCCTACATTACATTTACTTTAGAGCATTTGTTGTCTCATCGTTACTGCAACAAGGTATAGTGAAATTGGTAATTGTAGTAGATACAAATGATTCGATTACCTTTCCAAAAGGCCACACAAAAGCATATCCATTTGGAAATACAACTCCAACCACTGAATTTCAGTCTGTGCTGAAAAATCTTTTATCGGTTGCATGATAAATGTGGAAGACTATTAGAAATGAAATAGTGACCGTGCATCATTTTTCATCTTAGCTTTGCTTTTTCCATCTGCTATTTTGGCTCTGAATAACGTCCTTATATTAAAGCGTCAAGCAGTGAAACAGATGGCTGCATAACACATTGTATATTCAGATTAAAAAGAAACGTAGTGAAAAAGACCATGCAATTGTTGATCTTTCCCTAAACTATGCAGAGAGTTTGTATGCACCAGTAACATTTGTACAAAGAAAGGTTTTAAGTGTAGTCTGTTGTCTTCCATACAGTTAATTCTAAACCAAAATGTAATTCTGCATGAATAAAAGTTTCTGCTTTATTCTTTTATATTTTTTCCATAGATCATGACCAAGATAGTATGCCGTTAGTCAAAGGTGAGTTGTTACACGAGACACAGGGATGGCAACACCAAAGCAAATGTCCATGGAGTTCTTGTTGATTCATGTCCTCATAGACATTCATGTAGATTAAAATGTCTGTGCCTTGTGGTTTTACAGTACTTTTGGAAGCACACTTTCGGGTGAATTTCATTTGGTTCTTGAGTTAGAATAAGGATAAAGATCTAGTCTGAATTGGGTCTGGGTCTTACAGGGTCTGGTCTTTACACCATTATTAATGCACAACACCAATGCAAAAATGTCACTGAGATTAGCATATATATTGCATATTTTGGAATGAGAAAGGGCATTTTGTTGACTATATTTAAGGTGTGAATGTGTCCTTTACCCAAAATCACACATGTTGCTGCACAAAGAGCATCTCTGATGGAAGGTGAAATCCCTTGTTTCCTTCCAAATGATCCTAATAACCATCACTAATGTTTCAGATCCGCCTCCAGTCCTAGGACCAACAGTGGCCTCAAGAATTTCCAGAACATAGACTTTTTTCATTTTCTTTTTTTCTCTCTCTGACACACACACACAGTCCCTATTCCTGTACCAGATTCACATAATCTCAGTGTGTGTACATTTGCTGTTGGATTTTTCTCACCTTCTCAAGTGCACAGGGCTAAATTCTCTAGCATATATTCGAAAAACGCAAAGCAAATTCAGGTAAACATTTAATGCTGTTATTGTGAGTACTTATGAATAACATTATTATGATAGCAACAGTATTTAGTTTCATACTGTAATCAGGTATGGGCTTATTTGTTGTCATGGGACTATTTGTTAAGTTGGCTTGAAAAAGCCTGATTTAAATTTCTTCTTTTTTAGACCAAATTTTCAATTTGCTTTCGTCGCTTTTGTACATCTCTCAGATCAGAAATTAAATTCTCAAAACTACTTGTTCAACCTTCACATCAACTAGTCAATTGTGCACATCATAAAAGCAGTTTGTTATTCTTTTGAACAAGTTATGACTACTTTGGTACATTCATGCAATTTATTATTTACATTTGTCTGCCGTTTCCGAAAATATCATACATATATCATATATATATATAAATATCAGAGTTTTCATACATTTGTCATGGAATGTGCAGGTGAATCTTGACTTTCACTAATGAAGAGAATATTACGACCACACCTTCTGCTTTTGGTCAGGATGAAGCCAGCCTCGTTCACATATATGAAGTTGTGAAATGATTCACTTTACTCCAATCCCACGTTGCATTACAAGGAAAGATATTCATTGTGATGTAGATGAAAATCTGTGGGCAGACAGACTGGCATGTCAGGAGGTGCAGTGCAATTCCTCATATTTTGTATTTTTGCCTTTGTGCCCTTATTTCTTTTCTTTTGTCAGACCACTAGCAAAGTGTAATTGTGAATCCTATTCAGTCTCTTTCAATCAATATCCCGCAAACAGTAATATGTAAATTTGTACTTTTGAAATGGATATATGGCATACATAAGACGTGCAGCCTTCTGCATTTCATTACAGTAACTTTCATCCAAACTATTGCCAGAGTTTACATCAGGTAATACTAAAGTTTTTCTCAATTGCTTTGGCTCAATTTTCGCATGATTTACTTATTTTCCCGAAACAATATCTCTGAAAAATTAGCTTATCGTTCACATCAGATTAAAATTTGTTATTGATTTGAGCAAACTGCAAATGCTTTTGCACATATGTGCAAACAGTAAGTACAATTGTTTGCACAACAACTAATTGCACATGTCTTGCTAATCATGCTTGAAATGTTAACAAAATGCAAATCATGTTAACGTGCAGTCTAGTCATTTATTAATCATGTTGGAAAAATGCTAGTGACATGCTAGTCACTTGCTAGTCATGTTAGCAACTTGTTGGTCAATTGTTAGTCATGTTAACAACATGCTAGTTACTTGCCAATTATGCTAGCAACATGTTAGTAACTTACTAATCATGCTAGGAACATGCTAGAAACATGTAAACAACCTGTTAGTCACTTGCTAATCATGCAAATTACATGGTATTCATTTGCTAATCATGCTAACAAAATGTTAATCACTTGGTAATCATGCTAACAACATGCTAGTTACTTGCTAATCATGCTTACAACATGCTAGTTACTTACTGATAATGCTAGCAACATTCTACAAACATGCCAATGACATGCTATTTAGTCACTTGCTAATCATGCTAGCAAAAATGGTAGTCACTTGTTAATAATGGTAACAACAAGATGTCAACGTCCTAGTCACTTGCTAATCATGTCAATACATGCTAGAAACATACTAACAACATGCTAGTAACTTTTTAATCATGTTAACAACATGTTAGTCACTTGTTAGTCATGCTAGAAACATGCTAGTTACTTGTTAGTAAAGCGAGCAACATGCTAACAAAATGCTAATCATGCCGGGAAAATGTTAGCGAAATGCTAATAATTTACTAATCATTCTAGTGACATACTAGTCACTTACTAATCATGCTAGCAACAAAGTAGTTTATTATTTCTTATCTATCTATCTATCTATCTATCTATCTATCTATCTATCTATCTATCTATCTATCTATCTATCTATCTATCTATCTAATATATTATATTGCCTTAAAATCTTTAAAACTACTTAAAACTTTCTGGCTAGGCATTTTCAATAACTGGTGGACAATCAAACAATACTTTAATAATCAAATAAACACAAAACAGCACGGCAGCCCCTCGCGGACGACCGCCACGCACAAATAAAAACCAAACACAAACTAAAGCTCAGGCCTTGTCCTCTCTCGTCCTTCACTGTCGTCGCTCCTGTTTCATATCCTTCCATCTCCTCTGTGGGACTCGAGACCGGAGGATCGAGCAGGTGTAATTGTGAATCCTATCTAGTCTCTTTCAATCAATATCCCACAAACAGTAATATGTAAATTTGTACTTTTGTACTTACTAACCTGGGGGTAGGACATAAGAGGCGAGAGAAAAGGAGATGGAAGGATGAGGAGTGACAGAGACAAGAGAGAAAAACAATTCTGGTTCCCGTATGCACTGCCGATCGGCCCTCCACCATCTGGGTAATCTCCTCCACGGTGCCTGGTGGTGGCACTGGACAGCCCTCGTGGACGGCACGACACTCCTCCGCCGCCTGTTGGACGGGGATGGCTCCTCTGGTTTTGGGCAGCGAACGGCGGCAACTCCTCCGCTCCCTCACGGGCGGCAACCGCCCCCTCTATTTTTTATCCAATAACTGTAATATATATATATATATATATATATATATATATATATATATATATATATATATATATATATATATATAAATAATTCTTATGAAATTTAACAACTAGTTTACACCGCTGCATCAAATTGAAGACGTGCCTGAATTTCACAACAAGTTATTGATCATTTGCAGGACTGCAGCGCATTGTTGCTTTCAGCAATGGTTGATTAATTATGTTCAATTATTAATTATGCTCAATTATGTTTAAAGGTAAGAAAAGAGAAGCAGGGCAATCATTTGTAGCCAGTCATATTAAGTGTGATGTATTTTTGGGTTGAATGCACCTCCTGTTGAGTTCTTTAATTCAGTTCACTCGGCGCTTATCTTAATAAAGCCCTCATACAGCACACAAGTACAGTCACTATCTCTTAGAATGACTGTAATATGCCACAGATCTCCCACTGTGCCAAAAAAAAAAAAAAAACTCTATCATTATTTAGACTAGTAAATTACTTGTTGCAAAGTGGTCTTATAAAACCGTTCCATTAGCAAAATATGCATGTACTAACATTTTAGATCTAACATACTAAAAAAAAATTCATAATAGGTTTTGAAAAGCCAAAAGTATTTACCATCTTTTTGAATACATTCATCCAGGGTGTCTTCCTGCATGCAGTCTGAGATTCTGGAATAGGCTTCAGCATCCCTGTGATGCTTAAAATAGCAAGCAGTTTGGAAAATGGATGGAGGGATGGAGGATATTATATATTATCTGTATATATTATATATTATGTACTTAAATGTCACACTATATTTTACTGTATATTAAATATTTGCATAAATATTTGCATATGGAGGCAAATCTAGACATACCACTCACAGCCCTGTGGAGGCCTTTATATTTACATGAATTTCAATCAAAACAAGCTTCTTTTATATCCCAACATATTATATTGCTCTATCACTATCCAACTGATCCAACTTGGCAATTTTCACCCACTTTGGGATGAGAAGACAGAATGGAGTTCACAAGTTTGTCTAATGCTTCAAGTAGTGCAATCGTGATAATTGAATGCATCAACAGTCTCTTTTCTTTCTTATTTTCTGTGTTTCTCTAAATTTCTTTCACTCTTTCACTCTTGCTTCGCTCATTGCCCGGCAATGTCCTAATTCTCTCTTCAAAGCCCCATCACTCTGATTGGAACACACCCACTCTGACCTAATAATAGCCCTCAATGACAGAATGGCGTGCTCGTTTGTTGAGGTAATTGTTTTAAAATTGGAGGTGTCACCGCATGAATAGACTGTTTGATATATGACAGTGTAGATGCCAGTTTTGTCATCGTGTAACGCAGGCGTCGAGCTAGCGCGGGGAGGCAGATTGAGACAGACAAAGTGAATCTGAGTCAATCAATTCAAGCACTTGGACTCTTTATTCAATTGGAGCTTTTTATGCCTCTCAACCCCCCTTTTGGTCTTTCTGTTTCTTGCTTTTTGAGACATTGATGATTACAACACAAGCGTCAGTGTCTCTCAAAGAGACTGCGAGGCGGAAATCTTAAGCAGAGAAAGTATAGAGAGAGAAATAATTTTGTTCAGGGCTTTACAATTTTAAGAAATTTCAAATTTCAAAATAAATTGTTAATTAAGTCTACCTTTGTTTAGCTTTTTATTTGATTGCAATTATTTTGAATAATACATTTTACAGACTATGACTTTAGTAAAAGTTCACTCTGAGAAACCGGAGCTGGGTTCTTTGATCAGGAGATATAATATAAATTTACTTATTTTCTGGGTTCGAATCTTTTCAAAAATAATTGAAATTGATTTGACACATTAATCTATCACAAGGTCTATCACATTATCCAACAACTTAATCGCATGTCACTATTTTTCTCATTTCCTGTGCAGCTCTACTAGTGGCCATTAGTTTCCACATTTTAGATGATCATCTTTTGATCAAAGAAGCAACTGCTGTTAAAAGTTACTTTGAAAGCCACTCACCATAAGGACTCGTCAGCACTTATGAAGTGCAAACACTTAAACACATGGCTTCATTACAGAGTAATGTTGCATAAGCTAATTGCCCAGGTCTGATATGCAGGTAGTAACAATTTTTGTTTGGAAGGATTAGAAGGTTCAGTCCGGCCGTGTCTGTATAAAACATTTTTTAAAAGTGTAACAAACCTCCAGATCCCTGAAGTTGAAAAGACAGGAGGATGCTGACATTGATTTGTGATCATACATTTTTGATTAAAGCAAAATCAGCTTGGCCTGGCACCAGGCACGTGCATAGGCTCAACCAGTGCAGAGCACATGACTTTTTTTCCCTTACACTCCAATGTGCCCTTTCTTTTTTTTCTCTCTCTCAATAAATCAGTGCTATTAATCACCCTTTACGTCTGCCTGTTTTACAACTATTTAGCCAATGAAATGCTCAAACTGTCAGTAAAACCTTATAACTCCAACTCCTTTTTCTTGACTGAGTGAAGTCCACGGTTCGAAGCGACACAACAACGTGATATTTAGCCCCGGAATGTGAATTTACCAGGGGAACCCCGCCAAAAACGTGTATATTTACCACCTGGAACGCGATTTTTTTAATGGGGAACCCCCCTCAAAAATTGATTGGGATAAGTTAGTTTTTTACCATTTTTGAGTAGCAATTAGGCGGGTTTTGTTGTGAAAACATGGCAACCTTTGCCTGCCAAACAGTTGAATGAAGTCTTGCATTGGTATAGATCTTATTGCTTGAATAAGTACAGCATTTTTTTCGCAAGAAACACTATGTCTATAAAGGCTCATATTCTAGGTATTTGAGGTCCGAGACAGGTGGGACCGGAGAGAGAGAGGGCTAGCATTTGCCATAGTCATAGCCAATAGCCTACACTTAAATAGCCTGTGCATACAGACAGCAGCCTAGCAATTCATCTTCAATCAAATTTGATTTTGGCCTAATGTATTTTACAACAGGTAAAACGGAATGCTCATATAGCTACAGCAAACTTTGTAACCTTGAGGAAAATTTGTTTTAATGACGGACAAAATGCTAATTTGCACACATTCGCTGGTCAGAAACCACAAAACTGCATTTGAGTGATCCTAATCACCTAGGTAAAATATATGTCTAAGAAATATCTTCTTTGATTTATGATTGCTTATACACTTAATTTGTTATCATTTAATAGTATTTTATGGGCACGTGGCTAATTAATGTTTACGCTGTTAATATGCACATATTAGCTACAGTAAATAGCTATTGTATGTTTTTTTTATTATTATTTTTCATCTAGCTTGTCTTATCAAGTATAAATGCAAATAAAACATGTTTTTACCACAGTAATGTTGTAGGAAATCAGATCACTGTGGAATCTATATATTATACCATGCAGATATATATATATATATATATATATATATATATATATATATATATATATATATATATATATATATACAGTATATATATATATACAGTATATATATATATATATATATATATATATATATATATATATATATATATATATATATATATATATATATATATATATATTCCAACTCCATTGGAATTTGATTTAGTAAAGTTCTCACTGTCTCCTATGATAGAGGAGGGATAAATTGAAAGAACAACATTGTTTGTTAACAAATTACAGTTACATTTATTTGTTAAATTTAATTGTTACATTTATATTATTTACATCAAGCTTTTGAATGGTATGGTAGTGCATACTGTTATTGAAACTTCATAATGTTCCACTTGATAATACATTTAGTCAGGAATTATAGTTTGGAAAAGTCTAACTAGTAAAATGTTTGCTTCAGAGAAACATTAGAATCTAAATAGGGTGTTCAGCGCGGGGGCGTGGTCGCATTAGAAGATAATGAAGGGAGACATGAAGAACGGGCAACGTGTTTTCATATTGATTACTTTATCACATAATATTTATTGTCAGCAGCACTTGTTTAGTTTAAAAGTAGACATGTCAAGCTTTCTATTGATATAACTCTCACGTCTCTTCGTTTAATATTCACTGAGTTACAGTTCATTTAAATGACGCATGTCTAAATGAAGGTCACCGCAGATAAAGGCTGCACACAGCACACCTTGTTTGTTATCTTTATTTTATAAATGCACTAAGTTTTGTTGTTATTAGTATGTCTGTATTCAAAAAAGTAGACCCTTTACAGATTTCATGTATGTATTGCTCTTATCTGTATGATCAAAACTGAAAGTGTAATTGAAGTTATTTTCGGGTTATCAGGAGAAAATGACACTAACTTCTAGAAATGCAAAGAAAGGCATGATAAAGGATGAGTTATACCGTAAATTGGTAGAGGTGGGTACTTTCACAGAAAAAACTGTAGAGCCCCTAGGGGATAGAAGCTGTAACTGATATATAAGCAGTGTCTGATATTTCAGGTTCAATTAGTAGTGATGAGAAAGTATCTTTTCTAGATCCTAAAATCACATTGCAGTAAAAGAGCTTGAATTAGAACTAAAAAAAGCAATAGTATGAGACTCAGCGCCTTCGTTTGAGAGCTCTTGAAATTAAAGCAGATCATTATACTAAACTGCGTAAGCTTGAGACACGATCTTTACATGATCAACTAGTTCCTAAACCACGTTCCTCTCCTGACTCTGCAACAAATAAATCTGATCTAGATGTTGGTAAATATGTCAAGTTAGTGCCGCCCATTCGTGAGACAGAGGAAGACTCTTACTTTATTGCATTTGAGCGTGTCGCGACCAAATTGAGTTGGCCAAAGGATATGTGGGCTTTTCTGCTTCAGTGTATTTTGCCAATTGAGGCATCATTGGACTATGACACTGTGAAAGCAGCCATTTTGAGAGAATGCGGATTGGTGTCTGAGGCATATCGGCAGAAATTTAGAGCATGGTCCAAGCAAGCCAAACAAACTTTTGAACTTTTGAACTTTTTGAATTTGCTAGTGAAAAAAAGACCCTCCTTGAGAAGTGGTGTTTGCAAAAACAAAATTACCACTTTCAAAGAGCTACAAGAATTGGTCTTATTGGAAGACTTTAAAACATGTGTGCAGGAAAGTGTTGTCGTTCATTTAAATTAACAAAAAGTGACAAAACTCTCGAATGTAACAGTACTAGCAGATGAATTAACATTTACATATTAGACTTGTTTTATTCTGGTCGTCAAACAAAAAAAAATGTTTTATCGGTGAACATCTTTTAGTTATTTTTTAGCCTATATTTATTGCAGTGTAAATAGAATTGTCTGACTCTGACTCATTTTCTTCAAGTTGTATCCTTCAAATACAGTGACATTTTTCATAATATTGTGGAGATGACTTCACGCGACATCAACACCTTCTTGTAGCTGTGGTTGTACAGTAAGCTTATTATTATTGAACCTATTCAAATCCGACAATGGACCGTGGGACCACTGAATCCAGCAATGCCCCCCATAATATCAAAGTAAGTGCACATCATTGATCATTGTTCTCACTAAAATGTTTTCGAATAGCATGAGATTTAAAGATGAGTTATTGTGCATCTATAGCACTCCTCGCTGTCATTAAAACAGCGTGCAACAGGAAAAGTGATCAAGCGCATCCACTAAATATGTCTAAATTCAAATAATTTTTGTTTAACTTCTGCATAATGGCTTTATGTATTTTCAGGGCTTATCTCCGTTAATGAGAGTTGAATATTTAATGTAAATGTGTATATTGAAATGAAAACTGGAAAAATAGTACGTACGCATGGTCTAGAATGTCCGTATGGTGTGTACATATTTATTTATTTATTTTTACATGTTAACTTGTTAAAGTGTTACATTGCAAGTAATTCTTCCTAGAACTCTCTTCCCTCACCTACACTAAAACTAAAAAGTAGCTCCCGTTTGCAGTCCTGATGTTGATGAATGTGTAGCTGAACCTTATTCACCTGGTGTCCGTTTTAATAATTCAGCTATACTAAGTATTTTGGACTCATGTTTATCTTATTTACCCGAAGACCAGCCAAAGAATCTTAAAATGTTGTTGTAGAAACATCCTACCCTGTTTGCTGATGTGCCCAGTAGAACCAGTATGTTGTTTCATGACATCGATGTAGGGAATTCTATTTCAATCAAGCAACATCCATACAGAGTGAATCATGAAAAGTGAGCGATTATGAGATTAGGGGTAGATTATCTGCTTACAAATGGGCTGGTTGTATCCAAACAAAGTGCCTGGAGTTCTCCATGCCTACTGGTCCCAAAGTATGACAACACCTTTCGTTTTTGTACGGATTATAGAAAAGGAAACAGTGTGACATAACCTGACTCTTTTCCCTTACCTTTGAGCTTTGACAGAGTTGGTGCATCAAAGTTTGTTTCCAAGTTAGACCTGTTAAAATGTTATTGGCAGATTCCACTGACTGTACATGCATGTGAGATCTCTGCATTTACATTTACATTTATTCATTTAGCAGACGCTTTTATCCAAAGCGACTTACAGATGAAGACAGTGGAAGCAATCAAAAACAACAAAAAGAGCAATGATATATAAGTGCTATAACAAGTCTCAGTTAGGTTAACACAGTACACGTAGCATGGGATTTTAAATAATATAATAAATAAAAATAAAAAAGATAGAATAAAAAAAAATAAATAAATAAAAGAATTGAGCAAGCTAGTTGGAGGTCTTTACACATACACAAACACATACATATACAATTGCATAATAAATGAAAAGAAAATAGAATACAAAAATATTAGAAAGGCAGTTAGATTTTATAAAGAATAGAATTAGAATAGTGAGTGTTAAAGTTAGAGGGTCAAATGAAGATGGAAGAGATGGGTTTTAAGCCGATTCTTGAAGATGGCTAAGGAGCTGCTCGGATTGAGTTGGGGAGGTCATTCCACCATAAGGGAACATTTAATTTAAAAGTCCGTAAAAGACTTTGTGCTTCTTTGGGATGGCACAATCAAGCGACATTCACTTGCAGAACGCAAGCTTCTAGAGGGCACATAAGTCTGAAGTAACAAATTTAGGTAAATGGGTGCAGAGCTAGTGGTAGTTTTGTTGGCAAACATCAATGCCTTGAATTTTATGTGAGCAGCTATTGGAAGCCAGTGCAAATTGATAAACAGAGGTGTGACGTGTATCCTTTTTGGCTCATAAAAAAATGAATCTTGCTGCCGCGTTCTGAATGTAAAGGTTTGATAAAATTGGCTGGAAGACCTGCCAAGAGAGCATTGCAATAGTCCAGCCTGGACAGAACAAGAGCTTGAACAAGGAGTTGTGCAGCATGTTCCGAAAGAAAGGGCTTGATCTTCTTGATGTTGAATAAAGCAAATCTGCAGGATCGGACTGTTTTAGCAATGTGGTCTGAGAAAGTCAGCTGATCATCAATCATAACTCTAAGGCTTCTAGCTGTTTTTGAAGGAGTTATGGTTGATGTGCCTAACTTGATGGTGAAATTGTGATGGAACGATGGGTTTGCTGGAATCACAAGCAGTTCTGTCTTGACAAGGTTGAGTTGAAGGTGATGGTCCATCATCCAGGAAGAAATGTCTGTTAGACAAGCTGAGATGCGAATAGCTTACCGTCAGATCATCAGGATGGAATGAGAGGTAGAGTTGAGTGTCATCAGCATAGCAGTGGTATGAAAAGCCATGTTTCTGAATGACAGAACCTAATGATGCCATGTAGACAGAGAAGAGAAGTGGTCCAAGAACTGAGCCCTGAGGCACCCCAGTAGTTAGATGTTGAGACTTGGACACCTCACCTCTCCAAGATACTTTGAAGGACCTACCTGATAGGTAAGACTCAAACCATTGAAGTGTGGTTCCTGAGATGCCATTTGCCAGTAGGGTTGATAGGAGGATCTGGTGGTTAACCGTGTCAAAAGCAGCAGTCAGATCAAGCAGGATAAGTACTGAAGATTTGGATTCTGCTCTTGCCAGTCTTAGAGCTTCAGCAACTGAGAGCAAGGCCGTCTCAGTTGAATGTCCACTTCTGAAGCCAGATTGGTTGCTGTCAAGGAGATTGTTGTGAGTGAGGAATGTAGAGACTTGTTTGAACACAGCTCGTTCAAGTGTTTTTACAATAAAAGGAAGAAGGGAAACTGGTCTGTAGTTCTCTAAAAGAGATGGGTTGAGGTTGGGTTTCTTAAGTAGTGGAGTTATACGTGCCTGTCTAAATGATGAGGGAAAAACACCAGTGTGGAGGGAAGTGTTGATGATGTGAGTGAGTGCAGGTACAACTTCAGGAGAAATGGCTTGAAGGAGATGAGATGGAATAGGATCAAGTTGTAGGGTGATTAGAAAGGATGAGTTTTGAGACTTCTGCCTCAGAGAGTGAAGAGAAGGAAGTAAATGAGTGTAAGTTTGCTGGTGATATGAGCTTGACTGATTGTGGTGTGGAAAATTGTTCACTAATGTGTTTAATTTTATTAATGAAAAACGTTGCAAAGTCGTCAGCTATTAGAGATGAAGCAGGATGGGGGAGGAGGAGGACAAAGAAGTGAGGAAAATGTTTTAAAAAGCATGCGAGAGTTAGATGAATTGTTAATTTTGTTATGGTAGTATGTCATTTTAGCAGAGGAGACATTAGCAGAGAAAGAAGATAGGAGTGACTGATACACAATAAGGTCAGTAGTATTTTTGGACTTGCGCCACACCCTTTCAGAAGCTCTAAGCTTAGAACGGTGTTCGCGTAGAACATCAGATAACCAAGGGGCAGAAGGGGTGTTACGGGCTGGCCTGGAAGATAAGGGGCAATCAGTGTCTAAACAACATGTAAGAGTGGAGCAGAAAGTATCAGTAGCACTGTTAGCATCCAAAGATGCAAACAGTTTAGGGGAAGGAAGTGAAGGGCCATGAGATTAAGCTTTGAATGACTAATAATAGAAGTAATGAAATCGGTTTTGTTAACAGCAGACTGGCAATTCCAGAGACCAACAGGAAAAGAAAGTAGTGTATTAGCAGACATAGGCAAAGTATGCAGGTTGTTAAGATTGCGCTGTCTACATTGTGTGATGCATTTGTAACACCTGATGATTGCCTACAGTATAACTGTACCTATGGCTTTTGGGAAGCGAAACACATCTGCCACATTTCAACATTTATTGCAAAATGTTTTGCTAGGCCTGTCCAAGATTACTTAGATGGCATTGTAGTCTATTCAGGTGAGTGGAAAGATCACATCTGCAGTCTGAAGAAACTGTTTACAAAGGTGAGTGATGCTCGGTTAACCCTTATTTTGGCCACGTGTGAGTGTTCGGCACATCCCAGTGGATCATAGTGAAGTCATAAACATCTTTAAACATGTTCAAGCACATGGCTCACAGAACACAGCTCTGTTATAATTACAATAGGTTTAAAGAAGCCCTGAAACCCTGTATATCTATCTGATCTATATTATTATTATGGTTGTTATTAATGGGAAATAAATCTAAAGCTTTTGAGACTATTATTTTGTGTCATTAATTTGTCATTAAAAAGTGACCAAATTTAAAGGGGGGTGCCCTTTTTTCAGTATCAGCACATGCCCCTCAAAAGGTCTGTGTATGGCCCTGCCTGGCACTTCTAGAAGCTACTACAAATGTGAAAAATTGAATTGAATTGAAAACATGACAAGAAATGAGCACAACGGAATTAAGTTGTTATTTGAAGTGTTTTACGTTTGAGTTGAATTAAATTATACAGATGATACTGAAAGTATATAATTAATGTGTTAAACTGAGTTGAATTTAATCTACAGCAATTGAAGAGAATAGATAAGACACAACATGACAATGAAATGAGTTCACATGAATTTAATTAAATATAAAAAAAATGAACAGACATGAGTTGTGTTAATTTAAAAGATAAGCAGAACTGATCTAAGTTGAACTGAATCAATATGAGAAAATAACTTAGCAGAGCTGAGCTGATTTGAATTGAACTGAAATTAAAACAAATGAGATTTGAAAAGAACAGAGTCAAGGTTAAATGTAACTCAACCAAAAAAAAAAAAAAAAAAAAAGAGACAAGATAAACACATTTTGATCAAAACAAAGAGATAAGGACTGAATTGTAAAACAGAACTGAGTAGAGTTGAACCAAACTAGAGACAAGAGAAGAGATGAACAGAACTGAGTTTGGCTGAATCAAAGATGAGAAGAGTTTAACAAAACTGGCTTACAGTAGATTGAACTGATTTTAGACACGAGAACAGAAATGAACTAAGCCAAGTTAATTTGAATCAAAGACAAGAAAAGAGGTGACATTTTTTTTTACGCTGAAATAAATTGAGATGAGAACAAAAATTAGCTGAAATGACCTACGTTGAACTGAATCAAAGAAAAATGCTGATATGAACAGAACTGAGTTGAAGTAAGTTGAGTTTAACTGAATCAGTGAGGAGACGAGATAAACAAAGATGAGTTGATTTAAATTGAATTAAACAAAACGATGAGAAATGAAGAGTACAACAGAACTGACTTTAGTTCAGTCTGAATCACATACATGAAATGAACAGAAGTGGATGAATAGAATTGAGCTGAGGTTGAACTGTTGAAGTTGAACTGAATCAGGAGACACAAGAGAACTGAAATGTCGTATAGAAATAAAGACATATGAAGAGATGAACAGAACTGAGCTGAGGTTAGCTGGGTTTAACTGAAGCGAAGAAGAAGAAATTAGTTTCTGGAAAATGGGGTTGCGCTAAGGCAAATCAAAACAAAGAGCACATAACTGAGTTGGAATGAAATTATTCAAAGAAAAGGGTATAGCTGGAATAAAGTTCCACTGGTGTTGCTTTGATGGTTCTGGAACAAACTGCATCTACTCTGAGCTTTTTATTTTTTTTTATTATTCCTGGCCATGGCAAGCCATGGAGGTTTGCATTGATACATATTTTGTCAGTGGTATTTTGAGTAGGGCTGGCGATCTGGAGAAACGCAGGCCTTGTCGTCTGGCCTCAGAATGCACTGTCCATGTTTATATGTGTGCATGTACTAATTAGAGCAGTCTGCTCACAGTGTGCATTTGTGTTCAGTGTTTTATGGTTAAACAACAGATCTGATGTTATTCAAGGATAGATTAGAGGGGGAGAAAGCCAGCTGGATGGGGGGAGAAAGAAAAATAGATAGAGATAGAAAGCCCCTCTAGAAGATGCATGGCATGGTGAGCACTTTGGATGAGTTGGGATGAGAGAGCATTAAAACAAACAATGGAAAAGATGGAAATTCTTTCTGATGGAAAGAATTGAAGTTCTTTTTTTTTTAATTTAATTGTTACATTATAAATAGGAAATTCTGATGCTAAATTCATGCTGGATGGGATGGAAATTGAATGGAATTTAGTTAATGGGTTACATTGTTTGGATTACATTGGTTGTGCTTTACATGTTTGATTCACTAGAAAGGGCTAGGTTGTAAGAATCGTTTGATTGAGAATCAGTTGATACATATTCATATATAAATATTAATCAATGCACATACATTGGAAGCCTAACTCTACTTGTTTGATGCGTGAGAGCAAATCTCATTGGTTCTTATGCAACAAGCAAGCACATTTTGAAGGGATGGAACTACAATCCTTTTGTTTACTAGTCCTGATTTTTAATAACTAGAGCACTATTGTCCTATTTTGTCATAAATAGGCTGTAAAAATTCACACAAAATACCTTAGGTCAGCCCATTTAGTCAGTTTCTCTATACTGTATATATATGATCTTATATCTTGTTGATTCAGATACAAGACTTTACATTTAAATGTCATGGTTTGCCTCATACAGATACACATGGCATGCATATTTTATGTGACAACACCTCTGCAATGATTGCTGCTACAAACAATAATACATTTCACTGAGGTTTGTCATTATGACTTGTTTTAAGGTTTGACAGCGTGTCAAAAAGGTCCCACACTGTGCGTGACGATAAAAGAAGATGTCTCCGAGCTATTTTCTGCCCACCTTTGGAACCTTAATTTTTCTCTCAGTTTCATATTTTTGAATCAGTGGGATGGATGACAATCATGAATTGTAGTAAACAATTTCAGGCAGATCGTGTAAAAATGCAATTTCTTTTCCCCCGTCTGAACTCTAAATGACTCAGCCTTCCAATTTCTCATGCTGGCGTTGTGTTGTGCATTAAATGTTCAGCGTGTAAATGATTTGTGCGTAGTGTGTCAGCAGACTTGTTCAGGGGACTTGATTGCTGGGTTCTGATTCAGGCAGATCGGACAACCTCACAGCTTTATTGTTCTGACAAACACACATGCAGAGCACATGCTTTTGTGACTTAGATCACATGCTGATATGCAAAATGCTTTCCAGGAATCTGTGAGGTGCAAATGACAAAGCAAATTTCTGACATTTTTAAGTGCTCAGTCGGTATGGGTGATACAGCTAAAAAATTATCTAAATATTTTGCAGAATAAAAGAGCATATTTCTTAATTTATTGTGTATATTCAATATATCGGCAAGTCCTAGAACTTACCACCCACTGAATGCACATACAAATGTAAAAACGCACTTTCACACATACTTGGACCCACCTGTTCCTGTAAATTATTGAGCTCTCATAAGCATTTCTCAAGTCAGTGGACCAAACAGATTCAGACAACAATGGATAATAAACACACTTGCATACTCACAACCAAAGCTATCCACTTTAAAATGGTTACACAGGTGTGTTATAACAGCCATCTGTGTAATGACACGTATCTCTCTTTCTCTCTCTCTCTCTCTATCTCTCTCTCCCTCTCACACACACACACATACAATATAAACCAGATGAGGACAGACAACCATCTTTCCTCCCAGCTGTTCTTGTCTTTGCTGCAGTTTGTCAATGTTTATATCCTGACCTTAAGAACTGGCAAAGACATACACTCGTGTGTGTACAGTATGTGCTGTCAGGTTTTTTTTTACTAAACATGTCAGTATGTTCTGTTAACGTACATGTTCTTGTGTTTATAGCATTTTCCCACGATGGCTAATGTTTCTAACATGTACATTTTAGGTGCTAATATGTACTTTTAAAGATTTCGAACTCAAAAATTTATTGTTGGTCTAAAAACTGCTTATATTGAAGCCAATCCGCCAAAAGGACAACTTGTGGAATGAGCCACTTTATGATGTAATAGTGTAATAGATCAACGCCTGCTTCTACATTGCTACCTGTTTAGCCCCGCCCACTGATTCATGCATGTAAGTGTAAATAAACAGTTCCACACCATTTACTTTCATGTCTACAGCTGAAGAGAGAGCTCTGATGAGGGGGGTTATAAACAGGACAAAGAATAGCTTATTACTTCTAAATTATGTTTCCCTTTCAAGGGAATTTCAAACTGTGTCCTCTAGGGGTCTCTATGGGGAACACCTCTTCGTGACCCATGTCTGAAGCATACATTGAAAAAACACCAACAAGTCGGCCGGCGACAGCCCCGATGTCACTACCGGCACAACTATTGATAAATAGGCACTGGGGGAACACGTAATTCACTTCTTTGTCTGAAGCATTTGTCCGAAGCATGGCAGGGAGCTAGAGGACACAGTGTGTCATTCCCTACTCAGGGAAATATGGTTCCCTTTCAGTCGGTCACGTTCGACGTTACGAATGGGATCTCGCCCGAGAGCCCAATCACCTTCGAGTGGTACAAAACGAGCCAATGATACACAAAGTACCTTGGTCTGCGGAATTTGCATCGCGAGCTCCGCCCCGCAGAGCGGGTATATAAGGAGCAACGCGAGCAACTCGCATTCAAGCTTTCGCTTCGGAGCCGAGCACATCGCTTGCTGCAATCACCGGAGTGTTTACAAGCAAGAGCTGGTGTTGGTGTGACGGCGCGATTCAGCGGTTCGTCTGGGTTTCCTGCGACAGCTCCCGCGTTCCCCTGAGCGCTTCAACACCTCTAAAAGAGACAAATTTCTCTCACAAAAGAGATACGGGCCGATTTGCGTCTTTTTAAAGATGTCATTTCGCCCGTGTGTTTCTGGGTGCGGTCGATATATCACTCCTCGTGACGGTCACGATCACTGTGTCACGTGTCTGGGCTTCCAACACACTGAGACTGCGTTCGTGGATGGCTCATGTTCTCATTGCGGGGACATGACCATCTCGGCGTTGAGATCGAGACTCGATTACCTTAAAATGTATAGAGTCCCCTCTGCCACACCCCGTTCTAGCTCTTCTTCTTGTAAGAGAGCTACTTCGGCTGGTGGCCAGGGTGATCTGAGGGTTACCGTGTGGGCTTCCCCGACGAGCGAACCTCCTCGGGCCACACCCCCCTCACATACGCCGCAGCCGGTTGAGTTCCCGGATGAGTTTGCTGGACCCTCTCAGGCTCCTGACATCTCATTCGGGGCTCGCGAAGAGGACCGTATGTCGATCGCCGCATCACAAGGCGGGCTTGAGTCCTCGGGAGATGAGGGTTCGGCTGCGTTGCCTCCCTCGGGAGTGCCAGCGTTGTCCGAGTCTGATCCCGAGCTGACGGCCGTGCTTTCCCGGGCAGCGGAGAGCATCGGGCTTGAGTGGAATCCCCCACCCTGTCCTGAGCGCTCGAGGCTGGATGATTGGTTCCTGGGGGCTGCTCATGCGGTCCGCCAGCACCCCCCTCTGGTTCCTTTCTTCCCGGAAGTGCACCAGGAAGTATCTAGTTCATGGAAGGCACCTTTAACTGCCCGAAACCGTTCTGGTTCTTCCTCCGCCTTCACTGCCCTCGATGGCGGGGCGGCCAAGGGGTATGCTGGGGTTCCCCCGGTGGAGCGTTCTGTTGCGATGCAACTGTGTCCACAGAGCGCCTCCGCTTGGCGTGGTGGTCCCAAGCTGCCCTCCAAAGCCTGTAAGTTCTCATGAACGCTTGTGGCCAAGGCTTACAGAGCTGCGGGCCAGGCCGCTTCTGCCCTGCATGCCATGGCCTCTCTGCAGGTCTATCAGGCCAAGCTGCTCCGGCAGCTGCACGAGGGCAGTGCTGACCCAGGGGTTTTGCAGGAGGCGCGCACTGCAACCGACCTCGCTCTCCGGGCGACGAAGGTCACTGCGCGCTCCTTGGGTCAGGTGATGTCCACTTTGGTGGTCCAGGAGCACCACCTATGGCTGAACCTGACAGACATGAGGGAGTCTGATCGGGCTCAGCTCCTCAACTCCCGGGTCTCCCAGGATGGCCTCTTCGGCGACGCGGTAGAGAGCTTTGCCCAGCAGTTCTCTGCCGCCCAGAATTAGTCTGAGGCCTTCAGACACATCCTGCCCCGGCGGCCCTCTGCTGCTTCCACCCCTCCGCCGGCGCAACCTCAGCCTGCTCGTCGCCGAGGGCGCCCCCCTGCGGCCTCCTTCACTCCCGCTCGGCCACAGCAGCAGCCTTCACCCCAGCCGCAGCGAGGAGATGGCCGCAGAAGGGCGGCGCAACCCGTCTCTGCCCCTAAACCTGCCAAACGCCAGGCCAAGCGGCGTTCCTGAGACGGGCGACCTGGAGTTGGAGACGTCAGCTCATCAGGAGATGGTAGCAGGACCACTCCCTCCCCCGGAGGAGGGCCGGGGGAGAATCCTTTGTTCTCGTTTTCCTTTTGGTCCGCCACTGGCCCTGCGGCTAGTGGTACCCAAATCTTCACTAAAAGAGCTGTTTCCTCTACCTCCGGGTCCCAAGAGGCCACGAATGACAGCTGGCGACGTGCTTCCTCGCCGCTCTCGTTCCCCTCTCCCCTTGCCAATTTCCATGCAAAGACGGCTCAAGAACGCTTCGCCTTCTCATGCCCTCTTTGCCACTTGGAGTCAGACGAGTGCCCGCACTCCGCCCCCGCTAAGGAACGCTATGCCTCCCATTCCGGGGCTGTCTGCTCCACCACGCTGCCCCACTGTGGGTACGCCTGTAGTCCCCTTGACCCCGCTGGTTCGGTTCCTGGGAGCCTGGCTAGAGCTCCCCAGGCCTTCCCGCTGGCTCATCCGGACGCTCAGGCTCGGCTACACGATTCAGTTTGCCCGGCGTCCCCCCAGGTTTCGGGGTGTCCACACGACGATGGTGGGCAAAGATGCCCCTGTCATGCGCGCGGAGGTCGCGACCCTGCTGGCAAAGGGCGCGATAGAGCCGGTCCCTCCAGCCGACATGAAGTCCGGCTTTTACAGCCCTTACTTCATAGTACCCAAGAAGACAGGTGGGTTACGGCCAATCCTGGACCTGCGTGCCTTGAACCGAGCTCTGCACAGACTCCCGTTCAAGATGCTAACGCCCAAGCGCATTTTCGAATGCATTTGTCTGATGGATTGGTTTGCAGCGATCGACCTGAAGGACGCGTACTTTCATGTCTCCATTCTTCCTCGACACAGACCGTTTCTTCGGTTTGCTTTCGAGGGGCAGGCATATCAGTACAAGGTTCTCCCATTCGGGTTGGCCCTCTCTCCCCGTGTCTTTACGAAGGTTGCGGAGGGAGCCCTGGCTCTTCTCAGGGAACAGGGTGTCCGTATCCTCAACTACCTCGACGACTGGCTGATCCTAGCTCACTCTCGAGAGCGGTTGTGCGAGCACAGGGATCTGGTGCTCAGACACCTCGCCCGACTGGGTCTTCAGGTCAACTGGGAAAAGAGCAAACTCTCCCCTGTGCAGAGGATCTCTTTTCTCGGTATGGAAATAGACTCGGTCGCCATGTTCGCGCAGCTTACAAACAAGCGCGCGCAGTCACTGCTGAGTTGCCTGAGACAATTCAAGGGCAAGAGAGCGGTTGCACTGAAACTGTTTCAGAGGCTCCTGGGGCATATGGCGTCCGCGGCGGCAGTCATACCGCTCGAGCTACTCCATATGAGACCGCTTCAGCACTGGCTTCACGGCCGAGTCCCGAGATGGGCATGGCAACAGGGCACGCTCCGAGTGACCATCACTCCGGCCTGCCGTCGATACTTCACCCCGTGGTTGGACCCCTCGTTTCTACGGGCCGGCGTGCCCCTAGAACCGGTGTCCAGACATGTTGTTGTGTCAACAGATGCCTCTGCCACGGGCTGGGGTGCCATGTGCAATGGGCATGCTGCGTCAGGCTCCTGGCCAAGACCCCGACTTCAGTGGCATGTCAATTGCCTCGAGTTGCTAGCAGTACGTCTTGCTCTGCACCGCTTCAGGGCCCTGCTGAAGGACAAGCACGTTCTGGTCCGTACGGACAACACTGCGACCGTAGCGTACATCAACCATCAGGGTGGTCTATGCTCCCGCCGCATGTCGCAACTCGCTCGCCATCTCCTCCTGTGGAGTCACAAGCATCTGAGGTCGCTTCGTGCCATTCACATTCCAGGCAGGCTCAATCGTGCAGCCGACGAGCTCTCACGACAGCAGTCTCGCCCCGGGGAATGGAGACTCCACCCCCAGTCGGTTCAGCTGATTTGGGAACACTTCGAAGACGCCCAGGTAGACCTGTTTGCCTCTCCAGAAAATTCCCACTGCCAGTTGTTTTACTTCCTGACCGAGGGCACCCTCGGCACGGACGCCCTGGCACACAGCTGGCCGCTGGGCCTGCGCAAGTATGCGTTTCCCCCAGTGAGCCTTCTTGCACAGACGTTGTGCAAGATCAGGGAGGACGAGGAGCAGGTCCTCATGGTGCGCCTTTTTGGCCCGGCCGGACCTGGTTCCCCGAACTTGTACTCCTCGCGACAGCCCCTCCCTGGCCAATTCCTTTGAGGAAGGACATTCTTTCTCAGAGACGGGGCACCCTCTGGCACCCACGTCCCGATCTGTGGAACCTACATGTGTGGGTTCTGGACGGGTCACGGAAGGTTTAGGTACCTTGCCACCACAGGTGGTAGCTACCATCACTTCAGCTTGAGCCATGTCCACCAGACATGCCTATGCTTTGAAGTGGAACCTCTTCGTCACTTGGTGTTCTTCACGGCGTGAGGAACCCCGGGAAATGCCCAATTGGGTCAGTGCTTTCCTTTCTTCAGGAGGGGTTGGAATGAAGGCTGTCTCCTTCCACCCTCAAGGTCTATGTGGCTGCCATTTCGGCTCACCATGACCCTGTTGAAGGTAAGTCTCTTGGAAGGCACGATCTGATCATCAGGTTCCTGAGAGGAGCAAGGAGGCTCAATCCGCCTCGCCCTCAGCAAGTCCCCTCTTGGGACCTCGCAGTGGTTCTATCAGCACTGCAGAGAGCTCCCTTCGAACCCTTGCTCTCAGTAGAGCTAAAGTTTTTATCTTTGAAAACTGCGCTCCTGACGGCTTTGGCTTCGGTGAAGAGGGTCGGGGACCTGCAGGCATTTTCAGTTGACGAAGCGTGCCTGGAATTCGAGCCGGCTAACTCTCACGTTATCTTGAGACCCCGGCCTGGGTACATGCCCAAAGTTCCCACCACTCCTTTTAGGGATCAGGTGGTGAACTTGCAAGCGCTGCCCCTGGAGGAGGCAGACCCAGCCCTGGCGCTGCTCTGTCCAGTACGTGCGCTCCGCACCTACGTGGACAGAACTCGGTGCCTTAGGACCTCAGACCAGCTCTTTGTCTGTTACGGAGGCCAGCAGAAGGGAAAGGCTGTCTCCAAGCAGAGGTTATCCCACTGGATAGTGGATGCTATTGTCCTGGCTTATCAGGCCCGAGACCTGCCATGCCCCCTAGGGGTGAGAGCTCACTCAACTAGGAGCGTAGCTTCCTCCTGGGCGCTGGCGCATGGCGCCTCGCTAGCAGACATCTGTAGAGCTGCGGGCTGGGCGACACCTAACACATTCGCAAGATTTTATAATCTCCGTGTAGAGCCCGTGTCCTCCCGGATACTCGCCCCTTCGGGCCAGTAAGGACCTGCTCGGTGTCAATCCGCTTGCTTCGCCATTCCACTCCGCGGACTGGATGCGTGCGCTATTCCCCTCAGGTGAGTTCCTCAGTCAGAACCCTGGGTTCCTCCAGCACTGTTGATGTCCAACACTTGCGTACATGCCCTTTGGTCAGCCATGTGTGGGACTAGGTGCCTCCATGTGTCGTGATTTCCCTTCTGGGTAATCCCATGTGTGTATGTCCACAGTAAGTCTCTCCGCAGCATGTGTCTTTCCCTTGGCAAGCCCTTGCCAGCCCTGTCATTGAAAATTCCACCCTGCGGGCTGGGTACCTCAGAGTTCTTATGTATCACCACCTTGGTAGATACCTGCTTCTGTAAGTCCTCCCACGGGCAGGCAGCCTGCTAGCATATGTCCAGCTGGAATATGCTACCCAGCGTATTCTGTGCGAGCTGTAGGCCCTCACTCGTGCTGGCCTCACGACAGGGTGCTATCACTCACACGGGTCGCTGGAAGACTTCCATGTGGCGTTTTGTAAGGGACCCCATTCGTAACGTCGAACGTGACCGACTGAAAGGGAACGTCTTGGTTACGTATGTAACCCTCGTTCCCTGAAGGAGGGAACGGAGACGTTACGTCCCCTTGCCACATCGCTGTTCCACTGAACGGCCGGGTCACTGGCTCGGCTCCTCAGCGAAGACTTGAATGCGAGTTGCTCGCGTTGCTCCTTATATACCCGCTCTGCGGGGCGGAGCTCGCGATGCAAATTCCGCAGACCAAGGTACTTTGTGTACCATTGGCTCGTTTTGTACCACTCGAAGGTGATTGGGCTCTCGGGCGAGATCCCATTCGTAACGTCTCCGTTCCCTCCTTCAGGGAACGAGGGTTACATACGTAACCAAGACGTTACACTTGTAACCCTGAGATGTTCCCTTTCAAGGGAACTTCAAACTGCGTCCTCTAGGGGTCGCTATGGGGAAAAGTATACCCACACTGCCATGCTGAGTGGAGTGCAGGCCAGAATCATGGTTAACACTAAGTACCACTCTACCATTTCCATGGGAGTTGCCCCTGGGACGTTAGACGGCTGTCCGTGACATTACCCCTTACAGCCAAAGGCCTAGGCTACATAACCGAATTACTTGTTAGGGTCTCTGTAGAGCTGAAGGCTTGAAATCAAAAAAGATTCCTTTAAAGGGATATGGCAAAGAACCTAGCATTTTATACTAAGTCTTGCCTGTCACACAGGGGCTACCGCTTGCTCTTGCACAAGCTTTATGAAGGAGCTGTCTCAACAGATCCCTAGTAGCAACACCATGTTTAGATAGGTATCCGAGGATACATAGGTGGAGTGGCACCCAAGATGAATGGGGCTTTTACCAACTCAAGAAAGGGTACAAAGCAACCACGCAAAGCCCTCATCATATGGGATTTTAGAAAGAACGCAGAGCATTAGCATGTGAACTTATAACAGTGTGGATTTCAGAAAGTGCACAAAGACTTCACATACACACTTACCATAAAATGGATTTTAAATAATGTTCTAAGGAGGGAGCTGATAGAGGGCACTTTGATAGAGCAGCTCATATATGGAATTGTGCATCCCAAATCAATTTGTTTGAGAATCATCAACTCAATCTGTGGTAATAATGCTGGAGCGCTCTAAGGAAAAAAACAGAGAACTCAATCTCACATGAGAGGAGAACCCCGAATTTAGAAAGAGAGTAGCGCACTCATAGGCGACCCTTTTTGGTAAAGGGGAGTGCCGCTAAACTACCACGAGAACCGCCCAAATAGCTTGAAGCGATGCTTGAAGTGTATACATAAAAGATACACTGGCTGAGTGTAGCCCAAGGAACCATTTAAAAGAAAGGGAACGAAGCTGAGCGCGTAACCATTACCGTACAGGATTTCAGAAAGTGCGCAGAGTCTTGCGTGCATACTTAAAACTATGTGGATTTTAGAAAGTGTGCAAAGTGTTCAGCGTGCTCCCTCAAAACCTTATAGTTTTCAGAAATTACACAGAGCTTGGCATGTGTACTTAAAGCTTCCTAAGTATCGCAGAGGTGCCGAACCACATGGGAGAGGCAAGCTCAAATTTACAAACTTCTGGCTAGGGGAGCATCACCTGAGGCAGCATTTACATGAATATTTCTGTAACTGCCACTTCCACATCCCGCATAATGTGTCAGCAACAACCAAGCAACCAGGAAGCCCCTCAGGGTGACCGGGTCGGACATCCATGCAATTCCTTGCAGTTCCTTGCATACCGGGTCTGATGATCAAGACGGCTCCCCCAGAAACCTGTGATCTGCCGCCTAATACCGGAAACATGAAGCCGGAATAAGGGCTATCATACCGGCTGGACATAATGCCAACGAGTGTTTAGTAAACACTGTAATTGAGCACTGCAAAGAAACTCACAGAAGATTAATGCACGGATAACCACCAGCAATTTGATACATATACAAGTATATACAGAATGGATCATACTGACCCACCCTGGTTCCTGCGCTGGAGCCCCACTCAAAGGGCAACTCCCTTTAGTCTGGACCATCAGTAAGGTGGTTACTATGAACATAGAACCAACCAAAACATCATAGGTCTAGCATAGGAGACTTGTTAAGCCACCTCGGTCAGGTGGAGAGCTGGTGATTACAGGGGAATTAGGAAGGGGAGAATAAGGGCAGATGTAAAAAACACACAAAGGATGCCTCTTCTGTATGACATACCTCAGGTCTTGCCTACCTCCCCATGACCCACGATTCCTTTTACCCCTACCCGCAGGTGAGGGAGGAGCGTAAGTCGTGACACTAGCCTTCTGTGCCCGTCTCTGATCCTCAGATCGAGATGAACCAGGGCCCCTATGTTGTTCGGGCTCAGACTTGGACCTTCATGGAATGAAGGATCTGAAGGCAGCTGAGCGTTCCTTTTGCTCTCAGAACTTTTTGACTACCGTCTCAACGGAGGTACCGAAAAGTTCAGAAGGCGAAATCTGAGCATCAAGAAGAAAGCCTTTTCCTTCTTAACGATGTCTGCCAGGTTCACCCACAGATGTCTCTCTGTTACCACCATGGCCGCCATAGACCTGCCCATGGCAGAGGCATCCTGCTTGGTAGCACGGAGAGAGGGATCTGTGGTGCGGCGCAGTCTAAAGACGTCACCTTGCTAGCGTGCTTCCACGGCAGGTCCAACTTTGCCGTGGCGTGATCCATAACCTCCCACAGATCTACATACGCAGAGCAGGAGGATTGAGAAGGCTCAACCTCAGCTTCTTCGCCATCCTCGGACATATCCTGTTCTTCCTGGGTAGAACCCAGAAGAGCACTAAAGATATAATATCAATTCTAAATTGATGTTAATTTTGATAAATTTCTAAGTGTCATTGTTTTTAATATAAAAAAAGTATGACTTGTTTAATTGATTACATAGTCTCAGCATCAAACGGCATGCAAATGGACCGTTAACTGAGCATCTGATGCATTTGGCACACAAAAAGGGAAACACTTCAGGAGTTTCTAATTCATTGTCTTATTGGTTGTATTCGACGTGTGTGTCGGGTTTTATAAACTCCCACCTAGAAACATAGCAATTGTGATACCAAATCCCCTAATGGAAGAAGAAAGCCATTGTGTTTACAACTGTGATATGTTTTCTTATTAGGATCAACTAAATGCTGGATTTGCTGCATGAAGTTCGAGTCATTGACTTTTGATGACTGAAGATATGGATCTTGAATTCATTATTTATTGGCTGAACACCAGTCTGTTGTTGTAGAGACATCATCTTTATGTTTTTACACTCCTAATCATGATGCTGAACAAAAAAAACTGCTCAAAACAAACTGTGATTGAGTTGAGATAGAGTCCTGACCTTCTGCCTTCAGTCTACATGACCCATTGTAAAAGTCAAATCTGGTGCATTTAAAAAAAAATAATAAAAAAAAACAGATTATATTAGCCAAACGTAATTCTAATGTGATTTCTCAGTGTACACTTGTTCCACATGGGATTAGCAGTGCCTCTTAGACTGAACCTGTATGTTCTCTACAGTTTGGAATCTCACAAGAAGGACCAGTTCGCAGGGCACTATGGGACAATGTTAAAATAGGGTCATTTTATATGTTGAACTGCATATGTCTGCACATTCACATACATAAAAAACATACTTAAATAAACCACATGTGCCATCCATTTCAGTAATAAAATATAGTCTTAGTCGTCTTTTTCCTATCCAGTCCCAGATGTGGGTGGTGATCCTCAGACTTAATGAGATATGGATGTGTTTTTTTTCTTTTCCTCTTTTCCACAGCTGTGCTGCTCTCAAGGACGTCCTCTCAGCCCTGTCCCTCTCCATTCCTCACCAGGGCCCCCAGGGGCCGAAACACTCTGCCTGCTGATGCTGGATGTTACAATCTGAGAAAGCAAAAAGCAGGGATGTGTATGACAAGCCTCACTTAATAAAACTGACAAGTGATTTCTTTTTGGCTGTTCTGCATACAGAGATTCTCTATCGTATATATTTGTGATGAATACCATTATAAGTATTTAGCTTCACGCAAACTGGCATCTCAGCAGTAATCATTTTCTAATCTCTGGGTTTAGCACAACTTTAGCTTAATAAATAAAAAGAAAATCATAAATATATATATATATTAAATCATTTTGGGCATTCTCTTCTTTTTGTCTGTTTCATTCAAATGAATCAATGAATCAATGAAATCCATTAATCCAGAAATATTTATGTAATTGTTAAGTGATTTAATTACATACAATTTACAATTTTACATGTGTGACATATTTTTGTTAGCAGATTGTTTATTTATTTATTTGTAATATTTAATATGGATTGATGATTAAAGGGAGTGCTTTATGCAATGTTTATTATTATCATTAGCAGTATTAGTGTTCTTGAAGCTCAATTGGTAGAACATTGCGTTATCAAGTGCAATGTTGGGGGTTCGATTCCCCGGGAACACATGATAGGTAAAAATTGATAGACTGAATGCACTGTAAGTCGCTTTGGATAAAAGCGTCTGCTAAATGCATAAATTTTATTTAATTAGTAGTAGTAGTACATTTTAACATTTGGTCAACAATTCTAGTCACTCACAAAATATGAATACATTATTAGCATGTGTCATAATCGGCAATGAGTTGGGAGGGTATCAGATTGATTCATAGAGTAATTATTTCAGAGTAATTATTTCTAAAGGTGCATTTCTGCCCGTAAGCCTTGTTAACAGTAGCTCTATGGGTCCTGGCCAGATTAGCATACTGATCTAAAGGTTATTCCGTCACTGAACACGGGCTAGGCAATCCCTTGGGGTCTGAGGGAAATTAATTTCTGATATCCTGCATTCACTGACTTGTAGCCATAGGTTGATGCAAAACTGAGAGGAAAGAAGAGGGCGAAGAGAAAGAAATGGTGTCATATGAGATATAGTGGACATTGTTTGGTAGGCCCTAAAGAATGTGACTCTATAGAGAGACTGCATGCAAAGGCAGACCCAAAGGCATTTACCTTGACATTGTATTTGAACACATATGACAGTAAAAATGTCTAAGTGTCATTTAAAAGCTACAAACAATGTCATTTTTAATGAAGGAATTCATATCCCCTCAAATTCACCCAGTTGCCTTTTATTTCTAATGTTTGTAATTGCATGGATATAATGGTTGACAGTAAGTAATTATTTTTACTTTGTTACTATACTTATATTATAGTATATTTGAGAAGTTTTTCTTCTTTATCAGAGTATTTTTTCAGGAAAGAAAGAAAACACAAGTAGATAAAACAGAAATAGAAAAGAGAGTGCTTGTGTTAGAGAAAGTGTAGATGGAAGTGAATTGTCAAGCTGATTCTTTTCAGTGAACCTTTTGAATCAGTTCACAAATTACAATAAACGATTCACTTGTGAATCAGACTTATTTTATTACAGACTCAATGATCAAGAACCTAGATATCACCATAGCACGAATATAACCAATGAAAGTCAAATACTAATGCTTAATTTCACTATTAATTATTACAAATAAAAAAAAAGGTCATGACTGTCACTAAACTATACCTACTGTAACATGCTGAGCTGTTAAATATGATGGAAGTGCTTAAATTTGGTATCTCCAATCCTGTTCTTATGAACAAACAAACTCAAACTCATCTTTCAATGGCCTGAGAGTGAGTTAATTTTCAGCAAATTTTAATTTTGGCTGAGCTATTCCTTTAAGAAATTATGAAACATTACAGCTAATATATCAGCTGTTTGTAACTCTGAGAGGTTTAATTTTGTCCATCTGGTCAACGATTCAAGAGTCGTTTTTTCTGTTGCTGTTATCTTTCTCTTACTCTCTCAGTGTGTTCCCCCTTTTTCCCTCTTGCCCTGCTTTTTCTGTGATAACAAGGCAGTATTTTGCGATGAGTAATGTTCTGGCTTTGGTCCACTTGATCAATACAAGCTGACATTCACAAACAATGGAAAGCACTGTGGTCATTAAAACCATATGGATTATGTTTAAAGCACACAGACAGAGAGTGAGAATGGATGGGAGGGAAGGTGGAGATAGGAAATATTTCCAAAGTGCTCACTTTGTCACCAAGGAGATGAGTGTTTGGCCTGAAAACAAAAGCTCATGAGGCCTTTTGACCTGTTACGATTTACGTCAGTCTTTGTCTTTCTGTTTGTCACTGAATTAAAACCAGGCCATCAAGAATGAGCAGATCAGACTCATTTAATCGCTGTCATATCTACTTCATTTATTCAGAGCTTGAAGGCAGATGAATAACAGTCACTAAACATTTAACAGCTTTCTATATAAGCCTGCATGAGATGGACTTCTTTGACCAATGCAAAGATAAATGCGTTTTTAAGATGCTGTTAAAAAAAAAAAAAAAAAAAAAAAAACATTTAAATGTTAAAAATGTGCTTAGTTCTGGACTCCTGAGTTGTAAAAGCCATGTGACCGAGAGCCTGTGAACACACACGGTCCGTCTCCTGTAAGATACTGTAGAGAAGATGGAAAGGTTTATGTTTCTTGAGCATTTGAACTCTTGTGTATCATTTGTCTTCGCCTGCATGCAGGAAAGTAATTTAAAAAGCGAATGTGTTGGAAAACTGCGTCAGAAATTGTCAGCATTTAGAGTGAGATTGATTCAAGCGTTGATGAACTTGTTTGCATTGTTCATGTTGTTCATGATATGATGTATTATGCACGGCTACAGCTTGTAAATACTATTCACTCCAAGACTGACTCTGTCAAAACAGATTGTTATTTTATTTTTACAATCAGTGCATGTCATTTGCGATCATGTAAAATGCCAGATGTGCAGCACTCTAATGACTTTATGATCCAGCGGTTAGTATGGATGCTATGATCAACAGTACACTATGAAAACTTTGTGTGAGTGAATGCATCTTGAAGTGTGTGTGTGTGTGTGTGCTCTTGTTTTTGTGACATATCAGGACACAACTCTGTATAATGACATGGGTATGACACAGGTATTACAAGGAGAGGGTGACTTATGAGGACATAACCCATGTCTCCATTTTTCAAAACACTTATAAATCATACAGAAAGAGTTTTTTTGAGAAAGTAAAAATGCACTAAGTTTCCTGTGAGGGTTAGGTGTAGGGTTGGTGTAGGGCCATAGAATATACAGTTTGTACAGTGTAAAAACCATTACGCCAATGAGATGAACCCACTTTTCACAAAAACAAACGCGTGTGTGTGTGTGTGTGTGTGTGTGTGTGTGTGTGTGTGTGTGTGTCTGTCTTGGGTTTGTTTGTTTGGGTTTGAGTTGCACCTGTAAAAATGAGAAACATCAGTAATGATTTTGATTGTTAAAAAAAAAAAAATAGTTAGTTTATTTTATGTGTGTATTTGTTTTTGTTTTATGTGTGTGTTTGTCTGTTTTTATGTGTGCATGTTTGTTTATTTTTATTATTTCTTTTTTGGTTTGGTTTATTTGGTTAATGAAGTTTTTTTTTTCTTCATATAAATATGTTTGATACCATGTAGTACTATTTTACTTAACTCCCCCATAAACAAACAAACAAACAAACAAACAAACAAATAAAATTGTGTATTCATGCTTAATTTTGGTAATGTACATAAATATGTTAATCATTCATGCCATGGTGTATATATGAAAATACTATGGAATAACGATTATACCATCAGTTTTTAGGGGTAATTGTGAATGTGTTACTGACAAACTGAACATGTTGATTAAGTGATAAACTAGTAATATTAGAATAGAAGAGAAAAAAAAGCTACAGTGGAAAGTTCAGGTAAGCTTGAAAGAAAGACATGTTGAGAAATATTGTAAGTATAGTGAGAGTGTGATGGGATCGCCATGACAAGTCCTCTTCACACTTATCAGTGAATGTAATTAGCCTGCCTGGCATGGAAAAAATAAAATAAAATACCCACACAGGAATAAACAACCATAACAACTTCAGACAGCACTTTACAATTCTGTGCTTTGTATTTGAGGTTAAATATTTAATATTAACAAACAGGAAACAAGAAAACAATTTGATTTATTTGTTTGTTTTTGTTCATTTGTTTGCTTGTTTGTAAAATGTCATTATTTAATACGCTATTATTTAATATTGTTATTTATAAATGTCATGAATATGAATCACTTTCCCAAAACTAACCCATTAAGAAAAATGTACAGCAAATCAAAATATTTAAAAATTGCATTGAACTGTGTGTTACAAATAATTGAAAATGTCCTTTTTTTTTTTTATTTAGATTCTAAAGAGAAATATGTATTTAACCCCTGGGTTTCAGAGACAAGTTTTAAACCTAGTCCCAGACTAAAATGCATGTCTGGGATGTTTTAGCTGTAAGAAGCTTGCATCTTAAAATATGTCAGTGCCATTGTTTTGTCTCAAAATGCACATCAGTAATGTTCTTTTCTAATGCATGTTTATACAATCTTCTTGTTCTAATGTACTATGTCCTAATTAAACTATGGACTATCTACAGTAAGTCCTGTCTGTGAAACCAGGCAATAGTCATTAAAAACTAACTTGGCTATCCCTGAAGCTCACTTGAATTTCCTCAGTATCATTAGGTTTGATATTTTGGTGCATTTCCTTTGGTGGTCAATGGCCAACTGGACAGTAGTCTTAGGTTTCAGATACAGCCCTTATTTGCTTTAGTCAGTTAAACAAAACTGAAAAAGTTAAATGTATTTGAAAGAGAGAAAGAGAGAGAGAGAGAGAGAGAGAGAGAGAGAGAGAGAGACTTTCTTTTGTGTGTCTCTATTGCCCTTCATAAATATTACACATCCTTTGCATTGTAAATTTCTAATGAGGACTGCCATGTCAAATAGTAGGTTTTTAACTCCGCCTGTCCACTGGCAGATTATGAATAATTGATTAGTATGATAATTAATCTGCATGGAAGCCACTAGAGAGGCGGACCTGTCCAAGACAGACAGACGATGCTTGGGCTAATCGTGTATGAATGCATGATTGTATGAGCTGGATGTTCATCTTCACACACTGAGTATTCATTCTGAGTAGACAACAATTAGTCTAAACTAAAGGTCATTGTTTAGAGTAGAC
This sequence comes from Carassius auratus, assembly GCF_003368295.1. NCBI lineage: Eukaryota > Metazoa > Chordata > Actinopteri > Cypriniformes > Cyprinidae > Carassius > Carassius auratus. The sequence continues at coordinate 22,894,811 of NC_039262.1, forward strand.
CAGGGGTCTCCAACAGGGGGCTCTTATTATATTATTGTTTAATAAGCTTTTTTTAACAATAGTAAACAACATGTCATATTTATCATTGTTACAACTCATACATACTTTATCAATAAAGTAGCTTCACTACTGAAAAGCTGCTCGATTTGATCTCACCACCTTACTATTAAAAGTCGGAGTTAAGCTAAAAGCTTTGCTAATTTTCACAACACTGCTGTCTAAAACTGTGCACAGCATCCTACCTTTGTGAAACACAGTTATTACTCAGTTGGAAATTCACATTTGCTGAAAAATGTCATTAACACTTTATTTTAAGCCCCAATTCTCTGTATTAACTAGTTGCTTATTAGCATGCATATAACTAGAATATTGGACATTTATTAGCACTTCTAAAGCACATATTAATGCTTTATTGCACAATCATATTCTAGATATTTTAATCTGACTCCATACCCAAACTTAACAACTACTCTACTAACTATTAATAAGCAGCAAATTAGGATTTTATTGAGTGAAAACTCTTAGTTAATAGTCAATAAGTGTGTGTGAGTGGACAGATGTGGTTTAGTAGAAGTGGTGTGTGTGTGTGTGCTAGGTTTGTAAGTGGTTATTATTCAAGCATTTATTTACTGATAGGCACCCGCTGCCATGAATATTTCATATTTGATGTACAGCATGAATCCATCTGATAAAAATGACTGATTAAAAAGAAAGAAAATCAATAAAGCCCTGATGGGCGAGAGCGATGGAACGATAGAGTGTTAAGCCACGGAAGACGATCCTCTCTTCTAGTGCTGAGGAGTATGAAATCTCATCAGACAAGCTTACTTCTGTCAAGGTCAAGCACACACGGCCTCCCAGCTCGCGTTTGCCTTGTTTTTCCACCGCTCTCTCTCTCTCTCTCTCTCTCTCTCTCTCTCTCTTTGTTGGTTGAAAGTTTTATTTTGTTATGCTGTAATTTGACAGGTTTGTGTTGTCTGACACACTGTGATTTGTCTGTGAGCTCCCTTGTCTTCTTTTTGTGGGACAACAGCATGATGGACGGCCTTTTTCTGTCTTCTTTTTCCCTTGGTTTTCCAAGATATCATTAAAGCAGTCCTGCTCCTTTGGTGATTGTTGAAGTCAAGAACAAAGCATTTGCGTTTTTCCAAAATATCATCTGCAAGTTGTTAAAGCAATAGTTCACTAACAACTGAAAACCCAGTCATTGTTTACTCACCTTTATCTTGATACAAACCTGTATGACTCATTGCATTTGCAATGCACAGACAGGGCACAAAAGAATCTTAAAAGTATCATAATAGTAATTCACGCGACTTATTAATGTAGAATAGTTACTAGATTAATTAAAATGTTAAAGCCCAAATGTTTCTGCACTACTAGCTTTTACGAACAGAACTGCTTTAATAATAATACTAACTGTTTTCAAACAGGTTTTCTAAACACTCCCCCTGCGATCCATTGGTCCAACAAATGAATAGCTGTGCCCTGACCTCACACCATTGGCTGAGGCCATGTTACTGGATCAGGCTTGCTGGAATGCTCCAAGAAATAAAGTAGTGTCTACTGAGGTATTAATCTACAGATACATTACTTAAAATTGACTCTGAATAATAAATTAGGTTAGAAATAAGTAATTTAACTTTTTTTTTTTTAATCGCTCTAAGCTGTCTATTGGCGAGAGGATATTTTAAACAAAGGAGAGATGATATGGTTCACACAACGCTACACACAAAACTTTCCAATAAATAAATCTGAAATGAGCTTTACCCTCAGACATATAAAGAAAAGATCTGTGAAAAGAAACAGTGAAGAAGAGCAAAAGGTAAGAGACACAGTATTAAAAACCAACAGAGCAAGGAGATATAGGAACATGTTCACAGGGCTGTGTGGCTTAGGAGGCGAAGTGTTCTCTTGTTGCAATTTATTTTTATTTTTTTTCAAAGAAACAGTTAATCCATAAATGAGAATTCTGTCATCCTTTATTCACCCTCATGTTGTTCCAAAACATATGACTTCATTTCTTTAGTGGAACACAAGAAGCCATATTGTAGAATGTGCTGGTCTCGCTTTTCAACTACATGCTTGGGACTGGAGCTTGGATGCTTCAAAAAAGGATGCAAAACAACATCATCATAAAAGTTGGTGTAAGTGGTCCAAGAGTCTATGTGCTACAAGTATTATGCATTAATTAAATGCTAAGCTTTGTGTGAGGAGCAGGCTAAAATTTGGTTGAAAATCTTTACTTCTGCATAAACTCTCCTTAGCTCATTAATTAGGTTTTTAACTCTTTCTCCACCACTGACAAGTTATCTCGTATTTTAGAAGACAATGCTTCACCGTTGAAAAAAAATCTTTAAGCTAGAATAAAACTGATTATTCTTTGGATTCTGGATGACAAACAAGTCATACTAATTATAAACAACACAAAAATGATCAAACTGCATTATGCTTAGTAAAATTTCCAAGCTTCTGAAAGTTAATAATTAGGGAAATAAAGGAGGTGAAGTCTGAGATACAGTACTTTTGAATTTTTTTGCCTACTTGACCTCACAGATTATAAACTATGACAAGAATGGAGTGTGGAAAGATTGTTTCACTATGCTAGCGGGGAATTTTAAAGATTTTTCATTGCCTCAAGGTCTTCTTTTCTTTTTCTTTTTCTTATTTATAGTCAAGTTTAAAGAATGAGGTGCCAGCATCTTGACATCATTCTCTAACCCTGCCATGTATAACAGATTTTAGTAAAAGAGTGCTTCTTTTGTTGAAGACTCATAGGATCATACAGTGCGAGTGTGACACAGATGAGTTCATGTAAGTGCTGTAATTTAGAGATCTGCTTGGCGACAAGAAGGAACTTTCGTTTTGTCAGTGTAATTGTACGATTGCTCTTTTTAGTTCCTTCTGTAGAGACTCTTCGTTTCATTTCTTACAGGAATAAAACTTAAAACAGGCAGAATGATATTGCTTGTTGCATTGTAGTGCATTGGGTTAATTGTAGTTTTTGAATGTCTTTAAATGAAGTACAAGTTTTGGCTGAGCATGAATTTGTACAATGACTGGAAGAAACTGCATGCAGAAATATGGTGTACGATATATTTCAAATATGGCTTGAAATATGGTGTTTCCATATTTAGGGAAAGCCTCGCCATAGAAATAGCAGAAAAGTGATTGGCGTTGTGAAACTTGCATCCATTCTTTGCATTCATCTATGCACTGCACATGTGGATTGTGGATGTGGATGATACTTTTAATGTCAGTTTTTATTGCTGATTTGAAATGTGGTACACAAATGTTAGTTTGGAAATTTGTATAAAAAATTAAAAAATAATAATTTGAGATTTTGGTATTTCCCTGTTGATTTAGATAGCAGATGTGAACTTAAACTGAAAACATCTGCCTGAGTGCACTTCCAAGATGGTCACTGAGAGAACTGAATTGTTGTAAAAGGAGCTTTGGGCTTATAGTCTAGCGTGGTTCACTTGGAGAAGTTTCATAAATATATATATAATTATTTTATTTATTTCTTTTTTTGATGCTGGTTTCTCCTGACAACACTAATATGCGCTGCATCCTGCATTTTCAGATAACTATGGTCGCAACACAGTTCAATGATTCAGTGTTTCCCGAGACCATATTTACAACAAACATCCCCAAACACCATTGTAAACGTGTAGTTGGAAGTACTGCTCTTGTCCTGTAACGTGGACTTTAAGGGGGCTTGTATTGCAGAGTTACTGCAGGGCAGGCATTTGTGGTTAAAAAGTATATACATTTAAATTTTTTCGAAAATGGCCAATCATTTCACAAGATAATGCCCTTGTTCCTTGACTGGGGTCGTGTAGAGCCCTTTAAACTGCAGTCTGGACCTTCAGTCCATTGGCTCCCATTGAAGTCCGCTATAGACCAACGCTACTTTTGCGTCATCGAAGGGTAACGCCCCTTTTTGGGTGATTCCACGAGATAATGGTAATGTTAGATGTTCATATTTGGCCGCCATGTGGGGTTATTAATCCAGTTTTCGACAATTTCGACAAAACCTTTGTAAACACCGTATCCAGTAGCTTCTTTAAATACCTCTCACGGTCCTCGGCCCGCAAAGAGAGTGTGTATGTTTCTTAGTTTCTTTTCGACTGACACATTTTATGACATGGGGGGTGAGTTAATTGCCAGTAAACTAATCCATTAATGGCACTTCTACTGTATATTATGAAACGAATGTTGCTACAAGTTATATAGTAAATGTGTAACCATGCTACTACATTTATGGGGTATAGTTGTGATTACTGCAGCTAGTTCATTTCTCTAATAATGTATTGCACCCCAGGCTTCTTAACAAGCTTCCCCAGCAAGACATTGTTGGCCAAAGAGGTTGACCAAAATGACCTTGCAGGTTGACTATAGGTGAACAACATGGCTAGACTCATTCAACCAATCCAGCACTCTTTGTGTCTGCAAGATACACAAATGTACTGTAAATGCAATTTTAGGTTGCAGCAAATGGAACATTCAAAGCTGCTAGAGTGGATCTGTAGAGAGGAGGTATAGCAGCAGCAGCGGTGTGTGTTTCTCATGGGAAAACACACAGAGAGGATTGTCCCTTGGGCAGGTGGAGGAGCTGGCAGAACGGTCAGGGGATCAAACTAATGCTTGCCCCAGCCAATCAGTAAAGGGCAGGTGGTGCCCATCATGGCAAAAACTCTAAAGACAGAATGGCTGTGTCTTATTCCACTCCCTAGCCTCCTATAAAGTTAATCTGTAGGCCTATATTGCGAACATGAATCCAGATACTAGCAAAGGCCTTGATCCATTAAACATATGGACACCAATTAATCAATTACCTGCAACATAATAGCAAGGCTGCATACAGAAGCCATCAAATACATTTCTTTACAGCAGTGGTTCGCTGAACACTGCACCTTTTGCATCTCCTTTGTCTGACATAACCTTTTTTAAGGTCTTGGAGTCTCTACTAAAGAGTTGATGACACAAATCAGGTGTGTTTCATTAAGGAGATATGTAACATGATGGGGATCCACTGCTCTAGAATACACTATGATGACTGTCTATGAGTCTGGGAATGTAGGCAAGTCCTACACTGATTTTTTTGTAATTGAATGGATTTAAATATGATATAAAGTGTATAGTTTCTTATTTGGACCTGATGGACCTTTCAGTTCTGTTCCATACTGTATTTAATAGTGCATCATTAATTGTGCTCCTGTCCTCTGATTCTGATGACTTGACATTGTACATCGTAGTAGTTGACCCTCTGTGGTTTTAACCATGTATTTGAGGAATTTTTATTGAGTGAATGTTTAATTTCACTTAAATAATTTTGACGAGGGCACACATGAACTAGGAAGTGGATTGAGATCAATTTGCTATAAAATCTGTATTCTAGCCAACACATTCAGTAACAATGAATAAAGGCCCATTTACATCAAATTTGAACTATAACGTTAATTACAAAGTTAAAAAATCTTTCTATTTCTATGAGAATAAAGAAAGTCAATCAACAACTATAAAAGTAATGACATAGAGGAATAATATCAATGGAATCATTTTCAGAACAACTTTTTTTCTAGCTGATGAGTGAAGAATAAAAGACCAAATGAAGAATCAATCCTCACTCACTCATATAACATAAATGCATGACATAAATACGCACATGCTTATAATAAGCAGAATGTTATCATCTGTTTTCTCAAAACATGCTTTTTTGATCTTTGACCTTCAATGAGGACAAATTCAAGATGTTCATTTTCAAGAGTTAAACTTCTCCTGCTGTTTTTTTTTTCTACAAAAGAACATCTGTCCATGCCTTCTGCTTTCTTTCTTTCCTTCTCTTGCTCTATATCTTATTATAGTGGTAACTGTCAGGATTAATAGTTGTTCTTAGAGAAAGATGTCAGCGCTTTTAAAGCTCAGCAAGTGAGTCAGTATGAGAGAGAAAGTGAGTGTACAGCAGGTGGTGTTAAAAAGAAACGGCCAGAGAAATGACAAAAAAAGAAGAAAGTAATTCACTTTCTGTGAATTCAGTCAAATCGAGGCAATCATACATCTACTTTTATTTACACAGAATTATTAATGTCTAATGTCCTGTTAACAATCTTCTGTATCATCAGTAGTACTGAGCAAAATAACAAGAAAATAACAATAGGTTTCAAGAACAGGCTTTTCTCTCCATACAGCACTGATTGAGATGATATTAGTTATTGTATAGTAAAAGTGTTTAAGGATTTTTAGGAGAAACATCTGAGACACCGTTGAGACTAAAATGAGAAATACTTGAGAAACTAAGTCTCCTGAGGTTAGAAAGAGCAACAACTGAGCAATAAAATATTCATATAGTGGAGTCTTGATAAGAGATTGCAGCAAGACAATAAAAATATATTTTATTTTTTCCCCACCACATTCTCAATTTTGACTTCCGCTGTTTTGGATTGTAATAATCACAATAGTATGATTTTATTGTATCAAATAAAGGCAGTTTTTGGTGAACATAATAATTTTTTTGCCTATATATATATATATATATATATATATATATATATATATATATATATATAAACATTATCATGAATTATTATAAATAAATCTAAATATTTATTAAGGCGGGCGTACACGGTGCAAATTCGGATGGTCGGAAGATCGTATGTCCACGCACACGGCACGAGTGAGTTTATCTGAAAATCGTATGGAAGAGATGATATACGACACGATTTTACAACCCTCGAATTCCAGAAGCAATCGCAAGAAGTTGATAGACGCGTTCGACTTGAAGCTCCGCTGCACGCACAGAAGGATCACTGTATGACATTAAAGTACCGCGAGAGCGATAAGAGAGGAAACCGCGACGTTTGTTTACCCTGTGTGTGTGTTCTTGTATATGGTTTATAAATATCTGAAATAGGTATTACAATGTAAACATGGTTTGTGAGGACAATTCCTGTACCCTCTTAAACCAAATGGCTTTAAAAAATACTATACAGTGTTTAATAGTCTCAATAGGAGCGCAGACATTTCTTCCATATAATATGTATCAATCAAATTAGTCAATTAGAAATCAAGACTGAGTCATAAGCTTAAGCATAGCATAATTTCTCTCTCAATATAGCCTTTAACTTAATTTTAAAGGCTAATTTTAAACGCCCCTTAATTTTTAGTGCCTTTCAAGCACTTGACTTGATGCACACTTTGTAGTTGTTGAGATCTCTTCTAAAGCTTCACAGTACACAAATATAAGACCCCTAGATTATTTAGCTAAAGAGAAAAATCTAAGCACAGTGTGTGATGTTGTTGAGATCTCTGATCAAAACTTTTGAGGAGACAAATATGAGAGCACCAAAGTCTTTAGATTAGGCGAAATGTCTCAGCACAGTGTGTAAAGTTGTTACGAGGAGACCATTGTGAGACTGTTAAGAGTTTTTGTCTCAGGAGACAAATTTGAGGAGCAAGATACTCAAGCAAAAATCTCCATTTGATCCTAAAGTAACCTCATTTCTGTCTAGAAGAAATATTTGAGATGTTAAGATCTCACTTTTGATTTGTCTTTGCTGTTGTTGTTTTTATCATTCATTTACCAGTTATTGTCCATAACACAATAAACAATGGCTTATTGATATCAGTCAAAATGAGAATAACTTATAATACCAGCGCCCTATTTTTGTTTGTTTGTTTGTTATAAAAGGATCTAGAAACCCCTGATAGAGTCGAGATCACCTCTGTAGTTTCCGTTTACCATCCAAACCCAGTTTTCGAGGGAATTCTTTAAGCCTGTGGGTGTGTATCTTCTCTTTGCAGGTTGTTTTGAGTGTAATAGCTTTATTGTAAGGGCACATCCTGCAGGCGAGGGTGTCAGCCCTGTGATTGTTATGGGCTATTTCTGTCTACACTGGGATTTATGGCATATCTAGCCTTATTGATCCATAAATATACTCGCATATAGATCTGTTTCTGTCTCCTAATTGTCAGTCTTTCTCTCTCTGCTTGTGTCAAAGAAAAAGGTCGACCAAAAAAATGAAACTTAAGTCAGTGTTTACTCACTTTCAAGTTTTTCAAAGCTGTTTCCAATCACACTCCAGAATTAGGCAAGTGAATCTATGGGTATCTCATGATTCGATTCGATTAGGATTCAGAGGCCCAAGATTCGATTTGATTACGATTAATGATCCATCGATGCATCACAATGTTGTCATACAACCTGTACATCTATTAGGGCTGGGAATCCAATCCGATCCGATTCGATTCTTCAATTAATTCTTCTGCTGTGCAAATAAATCTTTACAACTTTATCTTAATTTATTTATCTTAAAATAAAATACAATTTATCTTAAACCAAATTACAGTTATATGCTTTTTTTTTATAGTTAGAATCTCTTCATGTCAGCACTGCCATCTTAAAAATATAGGGTCTGAATCTTCACTGGTTTCACAATTTGGTTCAATTACAATTATCATTATCAACCCACTTCTTTCATTCTCAGTTTTCAATATTACTGCACATGGCTAAATCTTCATTTACATTTTATATCAAATTTATTTTTTGCAAAATGCACTTTTTTAATTATTATTATGCAAGCACAGCAGGCTATTTTTGTTTTTTAAACATTTACTTATTTAAAATAATATATAAAAATAATTATGTTCTTTTGAGATCATAGAAAGTGTCCGCTTTAACAGGCTGCATTCACGCACAGATCTGTTTCACAGACTGTTTGTACATCAATTTCATATAAAAGTTTTAAAAAATGAAAGTGCATTTAACCGCAGCCGAAATTGAGTTTCAGGACAACAAACACAAAGCGCACGTGAAAGTCTGTCAGTGCGCGAGCTTCGTGCATTCCAAACGACATAACTTAAAGCATATCTAAAATAAAACACAGCGGGTGAAAGCACAGATTGTCAAGCAATGTGAACGTGTCTCACAGTGGAAATTCTTTGCATTGAAGCTACCCGCGTCTTTAGCGCACACGTGCCATATGCGGGAAAATTAAACAAGCTCAGAATCGATTCTGAAATGTTAAGAATCGATTCAGAATCGTTGAAGAGAGAATCGCGATGCATCGGAGAATCGATTTTTTCTCCCACCTCTATACAGAATAGCTGATTGGTTGAGCATTTACACACTTTAGTAAAGCTTAAATGGGGGAAATGATTTATCCATTTATCGTGGATGATAAGCAGGTGTCTCAGTTGGGTTTTCTCTCTGATGAAGCGGTCCGGGCCACTTCACAACGGCAGGGCTGTTGACCCCTGGCCTGTATCGATAACACATCGATGTCTGAATCGCGTTTCCTGTTTCATTTTCTCCTCCTGTTTAACCTTGAGAGGTCCGGATCACAAGACGACAGTCGAGGAGAGCGAGAGACAGAGGGAAGATAGAGCCCCGTGTGGCTGTTTGATCCAGTGTTGTTCCTCTTCCATTATTCAGCACACATCTCCAGGGGGGGATTTCAGACGAGCCATCGATAGCCCAGCGGTAAACAAACGCTAGAAATGACACGAGCGACCCGTCACGACCTTCGCTCAGTCGCGCTTTCTCTCTGCTTGTCAATTACTTACACCAATACGCTTAAGAGAAGCTGCTGCCGCCCGGGCACGGCTGTTTGTTTTTGTGATGAGGAAGGAGCCATGCACGGCCCAGTCATGTTTGTAAAGCCTTAACTCGCTGTCATTGGCAGTTTGTTGTTTTAATTGAGCTTGTGTCAGAGAGGTCTGTGGTTTTATGGGAAAGCAGCAGGCGATATGAATACGTTCATGTACTGTTAACAGAAAATATCGAGTTTTTCATAACCCTGAACATTTGTGTTTCCATGTGAGGTTAAACACACCAATAACTGAATGTCTCGGTATCTCCACGTGTTTCCAACAATGTCTCTCTCTGTCTTTTGCATGCAGTATTTCAGCACAAAAAACACCTATAATGAAGTTTATTGAGACTAGTGCTAATAGTAGGCTACTTTTATACTATAGTGTGCAAGTCAACACATAAAAACATGAAAAATGATAATTAAAACTTAATAATTCAAGCTTATTCAATATTATGTATATATAGCTTATATATTCTCTTTTCAATGTACTTCTAAGATTTGTAATATACTAATATCACTAAATACAATAATACCATTAAATGCACTTGTTTTTCCTCAAGGGATAGAAATTAGTTCAAAATAAATGAATAAATACACCTATTTTAAGCATAAATCAAATACAATCTATGAGGTTCTACTGAATTAAATTCTGTAAGTGAAAACAAATAAATAAAATAAAATGAAATAAATAATTTTTGTGTTCCAGAATAGAAAGGATGGTGAGGAAATTATTACTTTTTTTTATTTTAAATAAACTGATAAAAACATATTAAAATGAGGCATGAATTCAAGATTTTAAGAAATATTTATCATTATTTTCTATATATCCTATAAGTAAAGATATAATAATAAAAAAGCAAATTCCTTCAACTGAAATAATTATGCACAGCACATATATAGACATATAGTTGAACAGTTGGACATACATAAAAAGATTAAACGTGTCATCAATATGAAGTTGAAATTTTATCAAAACCTCCAAATGCATACGTCAGTTGACAGATGGACACACTAGATCTGGAAATAATTTAACACCGCCCACAAATGCATGCATTTCCATCCACAAATATCATCTTGCATCTATACACTAATGGTTTGCCTTTTTTTTTTTTTTTTTACATAACGTTAAAATACTGGCAAAATGTATAGCCTGAATGCACTAAGTCACTTTGGATAAAAATGTAATTTAATTTAAAATAACTCCTGAGCATGGGTGCTCTTGTGCATATCAGCGTATAGCCTTGCATATGGCCAGTATGCATTAAACTGCATAAGCCATTGTCAAACAAGTCATTAAATTATGCATATAAAGTTTAATGATCCATGTACATAGACGCAGATTAAACACTGCTCTCTGTGAGAACAAGATTACTGCACAATGCCCTCTATGGGCATCACTTCCTTTTACAAACTGTGGATAATAATACAAATGATAATATGATATGTCACATAGTGTAAATAAAATTCACCATGGTAAATTTCTTCACATTTACGTGCTACTTTAAATAGGCTTGTAGATATACAAATGGAAATATACTGTTCATATGAATTATTGGGTTGCTACTTATTAGTTCAGGACGTATATTGCAATTGCAAATAACAAATACCACTAACTTCCTGAAGAATGCTCATGCACTTGCACACAAAACATGGAAGTTTTGTTGTGTATCCGGAATCTTTGAAGCGGTGAAACAAACCATGGCATGTGGCAAATGCACCAAAATATTAGCTCTTTCTCCATTACAGCCACTGTTCATTAGTGCTTGTCTGAGTTTTAGTAGCAGTGACTGCTGGGCATGTGTTGTTGACATACTGACACGCTGTCCTTCCTGTTGTGTGTGTATTAGATTGCTGAGAATGCCAGGTAATTGAGTTTTGGTCACTAATACGATAATGATCAGGTCTGCAGCAGTTTCCCGTCTCTACGACTCGACGCAGAGTAACATATGCTGGAGTCTGCCAGAGAGAGCGCAGGCTTTCATTAAAGGCAAACACCACTTAATGTTCCGCTGATAAGAAACCCCACAGGATGTACAAATATCCACCAGCACGCTTGCTGAATTATTCACGTGGAGGGAAATAAATAACCGAGAGAAAGAGAGAGAGAGACTGACAGAGAAAGAGAGCAACTTTTATGTAGTCGACTATGGAGCAGACACAATGCATGAGGCATGACATGAGGATCATCGCAGTATCACAGCAGCATGGGTGGAGATGTCACCAGACTGGATGTAATGTAATTGCTATAGGCTGTGGGAAGCATTTGGAGTAGGTCGACCCGAAAATGCAATGAGGAATAACACTAACCCCCTGTCTGAGGTTCAGTAAATACATAAAGCCACCACATTTTCTATTGTGTATTTTCTATGTATTCTATTAATATATATATATATATATATACACACACCACACAATGCTATACTTACAATAGAACAATGTCGTGTAAGGTATCAACTTTCAAAAATCAAAAGCTAAGGAATGCAAACCAAAACTGCATGTGTCTAAACCATGCTAAGACATCAAATAAAAATTGAAAAAAAAAAAAACATTCACTGAAGGTATGTTGCCATTTGTTTTTGAATAACACCAAACAGTATTATGTATTAATACTTAAATAAAAAACACTGAGCTGTGGGAAGGAAAAAAAAACAATAATAAAATGAAAACAAAAGGAAACATGCTGCTCGTCTACTCTATATTCTTAATAAATCATAAATGAATACATATATAATGGAAAGTAATCTGCAGTTTTTTGCGACTCGTTTTGTTTTGAATGAAAGCCATTAACACCTGTTTCTGACATGAGGGGGCCCCGCTGGTAGTTTTGACAAAATCATTTTATTTCACTGAAATACAGCAGCCATTTGAAGTTTCAGCAGGTGTCCTAAAGTTATATTCCTAACATTATAATCTCATTTACTACTTTTGTTGTAAAAGATATATGTAAGAATATGAAGTAAAAAATAAAATAAAAGCAATAGACATGTTTTGTTTCCCCTCAGCAAGTATGTTACATTTATTTAAAAAGTGATTAAGATTTATAAAGATTCCTATTTTAAATAAAAGCTTTTCTTTTTCACTTTTAATTCATTTTTACCGTAATTAAAATTAAAATAAAAGTAAAACAAAACAAAACCGTAAACAGCACAACTGTTTCTAACATTGATTACTGACACTGACAGCTGGAGTGTATGAGGAAAATGCAGCGTTGCCATCACAGGAATAAATAATATTTTTTAAATATATTAAAATAGAAAACTGTTGTTTAAAATTGCAATAGTGTTTCAAAATATTGATGTTTCTCCTGTGTTGTTTATATTCTCTTTGTAGTAGTTGCCCCTTCTGCTTATATAAACCCCAGTGTGTCTTGTGTTCATTATCCGGTCTAGTTCATATCTGTTTATGACTCCTTGTCTCCTTGCTGATCTCAGTTCTGCTCCTGATGATCTGTTTTTACCTGATGTTTAGAGTTTAGTTTTATACCTTTATTAGATATAATACGTGCATTTGGATCCTGCTTTCCCATGTTTCTGAGTTCAACTGTGTTATACAGTGAGGGTTACTTGTTTATTTCTTTATTGTTATTTCACAGTGACAGGCATTTGACACATGCCCAGATAGATTTGGCCATAAAAGATTTCTGGCTGAAACCACCTCATCATTTTATTTCCCCCATCAGCTTGCTGGCCAGAGCCTATAGGGAGGAACTAGCAAACCGAACAAAGAAGTGATGCTGGTTGCCAGTTTTTAATGTCCTGTGCACAAGAATAATGATGCCCTCCTGTTGAAAAGTTTCAATCAAACCACCTCTAAGCACACCATGCATGTGCTATCCTTAAACCAGACTTGAACTCCTGCTGGGAAGCCACTAATAATGCCCTGTACATTTTCACCCTCGACGGTTTGTAGTGTGACACAGAGTTCTCTCGGCAGCCTTTTCAAGCACTGGCTTCCTAGCAGACCTTTGACAGAGCCACAGGAAATTCTTGGAAATCCATTGTTTCACTCAGGCTTAAGTTTAAGTAATAACTTTTTGCAGCACTGTGGTACTAAGAATCTATTAGCCATTATATAGCAATACACCGATCATTAACCTGTGTGGTATCAAAATATAATTTATTCCTAAGAACAATTCTAAATGTATAAGTATTTTATGATATTTCCTTTTATTTCCTTTTACGGTAAGCCAGTATGAACTGCTGGCAAAACTGGTTTCAGTCATATTGATGATAAAGCAATGCATAAATATATACAAATATGTGCATAATATATGTCAAATGCACTATTTCACAGATACTGACAGAAATCTGAAGAAACATTTTGGAAATTAGGTGTTTTGACCCTATTAGATCATTTTTATTTCATTTTGAATGAAATGAAAACAGCATTATTTCATCAAGAGCAAAGAAGCACCAAAGACCTTTCCGGGCAGAACCTCCATCTGTTCGACTCACTGAATGCTGACCAGTGTTTCCTTGTGTCCTAAGGCCTCAATATGTCCACAATCTCCTGAGGAAATCCTGCAATTCCACAAATTCAATCTCTAAAGGTTTCGACAGACCAAGAAATGCTTCTTGTGACTTTGGAGGTGATGTGAGGTCTGCAAGCACTTGGAATGTGTTTTCACAAACTCGTTCACTTTCTGCCACATAAAAGCACATGCTGCTTAACTGAACCTCAGCTTTTGTTCAAGTGTAATTATACTGATAATATTATTATTTTTTGAGCTATTGGTGCAATGCAGGTAACCTAGAAAGTTGATTGAAGTAGTAAGATATTACAAATGACATTTTACAATAGGCCTTCCGTTTAAATTTTTCTTTTATTTTTTGCTTGTTTGCTGCACGCTTGTTTGTTCTGCTGGGACCAGTGTCTTTTTGTGAAGATAGTGAACCAGAGTCAGAACTGTGTTCCCCTCAGCAGCTCTTCAAAGTTCACGTGAGCACTCAGGATTCAAATAGCGTCTCTGCTCTGCTGGCCTCAGACATGCACTACATGACATCTTTAATTCATACTGGAGATTAGAAGACTGACTGACAGGAATATAGAGTTAAAGCGAATCAGCTGCTCTAAAGGTCTGGCAGTATCAGATCGGGACAAGCAGCCAGGCTTGTTTTGGTTGTTGTTTGTTATGGATTCAGTAGCATGATAAAACTCAGTGAAGCACGGAAAAAGAGCTAGATATGAATGCTAAACGTGTTTATATATTGAGTGAGTTCTTGGTATTTATGTGGGAGAGAGTGAGCTCAATTTGATATTGGGAGTGTGTGTGTGTTTATTTGATTTGATTTGCATCACTCTCTGCGCTGCAAAAAGGGAATAGAATATGATTCATTGGAGCAGCAATAAAATGAAACTATTGTTATCTTAGACTCTCTGCAAGGTCTTCAGCAAACCAATCACACATTAGTTCAGCAATACACCAGCAGCCAATAAGCATTTGACAACCAGTAAACTAGAGGAAAATAGCATAGATTTTCTAAATAGTTTTTTAATTTTATTTGTTAAAGTGTGTAATCCTAAATAAAAACTAAACAGTCCCCAGTATAAATTATAAAAGTATTGCGAGAGGTGAAAATAACTGATGGTTTATGGCCCCATGAAATTAAAATGATTCTGTTTTTAGTTTTGAGGTCATCTAGATGTTAGTGTACTGACAGTCTTCAGTTGGGCAAAAGAAAGTTTATACTTTTTTCCTCTCTAAGAGATCAATGGAAATATGGCCTCCTGCTAATATATCTCGGCTTCCTGCTGAAATATATGAGAAAGCTGTATTTGTCAAGCCACGCTTACCAGAGGTAACCCATAGATTGCTGCAGGGATGCTGTATTTTTGTACGCTAAATCACAGAATCAAGTTAGCATTTTAGCACCTTCATTTCCATTGTCCCAAAGACAATCATTTATTTGAATGGGTTATTAGTTAAATGTCTGAAATAAGGTCTGTGGTCTACACCAGCCTCAGACATGTTCATGTTTTTTTTTTCCCCTGATATAAAATACACCTTTTGTTTATTTATAGCTTTTACTTATCTTGAAAAAGTGGTTAAATGGGACTTCAGAGGTTGTCGGGACGCTCTGTCAGTCTGCTCTTGCTACTGCTCCTGGTTGTGTGTAGCACCTACTTCTCTGCAGATCCTATTTGAAGGACCCCTATTTGAAGCAGTGTTTATGTTTTCAATGGAATTGCTGATGAAATTATTAAAAATATATATATTTTTAATTATATAGTTTTTTGTTGATCTAATCTTGCACCTTCTCATCAACTAAAATGGTTGTTGACTAAAGATTCAATTTTTCTTTATTAGTATTTACAGTAGTTTGTTAATTGATAAAAGATGATAAATAATGAATATGGCATGACAAGGTTTTGACTAATTTTAAAGGATATAAAATATGCACACTGCTTAAGATATTGAAGGGTTTGGGACTTTCCATCACTTATAGCACTATCTGACAATTTTCCTGTAACTCGAGTGATCAGTCAGATTGCAGTTCAGGTGATTGGATAAAAAAAGTTATCGCCCTTTTAAAGCTACAGAATAACTTTAATGAATAAGATTAAATGATCTGGTGTTATACAGCTAGTCATATATTTGGCGAAGGGGGCTTATCTTGAGAACAAGGCTTATCTACAGCCGTCACAAGAGGCATCTAATGACATTTATGTGCTTCCAAACTAATTATACTGAAGTACACCAACGACAAGCAAAAGATAAATTAAATTAACACTCAGGCATTTATCAGTATGTTAAACAGTTTTCTAATCCTTGAAGAGCGTGTGCGAGCGCTGTTACTCGACTCTAATGAGGGCTGGGTTGAGCTTTTGCGGCACGCCGTGAGGACTTTATCACTCGTCTTCTGAAGATCTGACTGTCATATTGGAATGAAGCCAAGACAATCGTCCCATCTGGACCCTTACACATCTGGTGTCATCCCTCTCTCTCTCTATTCACTTTAGTTCATATGACTGAAGGACAAGTGGGAGAGAAAATAAAGAGAGGAGCACCAGCTGTTGTTAATTTCACGCAAACTTAAAACTGTGTGAATCATTGTGCGTCTGTATATAGCGTGTGGGTGAGGTCCATTAAAGTGCAATGAACTGAAATCCTGCTCTAAGCTTTCTGATACTTTTCAGAAAAGGTACAAAATGTTCGTCATTTTCACGGATCTATGTGAATCGGTATTGTTATGACAATGTATATCGTCTGTTTTAGGAAACTTCTAAAAAAACATATCTGTAAAAACATTTCTGTTGTGTAGTACATTGTCGTCACGTAAAAAACCTGAGGTCTTTGGTCAGTACAAGAAGATGCTTAAACTTTAGAAAACACAGACTGTCTACTTCAGCGTTATTTTAATACTTTTTATTAATATTTTGTATTAGCTTTTATTGTACATTTTAATTTAAATTTGTAATTTTAATAAAGTTTTAGTACTATTTCTTTTTGGTTTATTTAATGCACTTCAAAAGTTATTTTATTAGTTGCCAAACCAGCATGTCTCATTTTTTGTAAGTTAACAATAACAAAAATTAAGAAAAAAATGTGTGTGTGTGTGTGTGTGTGTGTGTGTATATACATATATATATATATATATATATATATATATATATATATATATATATATATATATATGATCCGTTTATTTTCTGTGATATTCCAGAATTGGTAACATGATTTCTTTCTTTCTGATGAAAATATAAATAATATTTTTTACATTATATTTTGATATATACTTGAGCTTGACAGATGCAATCAGCACCACAGTATGAGGAAAACAATGACAGTCAGTCTTCCTACTGCGTATAAAATTATTATGATTACTGATTATGATGATAAATTATTTAAAAGAATATTACTTTTTTGTAATAGAGAGAAAATCATACTAAAGGTTTCACACAAAATTTGGGATTTTAAACATCAATATTGTGGATACTTTGTATAATTTTAACAATTTAACAATTCAACAATTCTGTCAAAATGAATACTCTTAATTTAGGTAGACTTTTTTTTTTTTTTTGCATGTGATCTGTCCATAATCCTCACAGGTAAAGGAATAGGTCATCCAACAATGAAAATTATGTCACCCTCAACTTGTTACCTCATGACTTTTGTTCTTCTTTGAAATGCATATGAAAATATATTTAAAGGACTCAAACTTGCTTTCTTGAGACAAGACAACCACCTTCGTTCTGTACATGTGAGCTTTTATTAACCATATTTGATGTTCCCTATTTTGTGTGTTGGGTCAGAGCGAATAAAAGCCTAAATTTAATCTGAAGAAAAAAAATCCACTTGATTCATATTCATTATTTTACAATAACTCTATTGGTTTTTGGTTGACTGGACCATTTGAAGCAGTGAAGAAAAACATCAAATTCTAGCTTTTTATAAATGTTTATCATTGGCATTTACAGATCATATTGTGTTTTCAGTGTGCCCTGTCCTTCAACCTCAAACACGTTCCTGATCGTCATGCTGGAAAACTGCTTCATTATGTAATTAGCATGTGATTGGGTAGGCGAGAGAAAATGCACTTTGATTCCACGCCTTAATCATTTAGTCACAGCGCTGCGCTGTCTGTGATGGGCTTGAAAGGGGAACAGCCACTCTGTCTGAGGCTTCTAATGTGACTGATACTATGTTTGAAGTGAAGGCGGCAGACAGCGAATGACTGCTGCACTGATTTAACAGCATGTGTCCAATCCTTGTTGATTTAAAGAACCTGAACGCAACTGATGGTGTGTACGGAGGGTCGATTTTGATTATGTTAGATTTATGATATTGGATGATAAAATGGTGCAGAGATTTGATATTGATAAGGTTATATTGGATCATATTTGTGGGTCAGTGGTGCAGAGATTTGATATTGACAGGGCTAAATTCGATCATATTATGGCTGAACAGTGCAGAGATGCTGTTTATTGGAAAGTGGAGTGAGATTTGATTGTGGTGGTGTGTGATTAATGATTTGTTGGTCATGGTTGTAGTTTTAACAAAAGTGATTATGATGTAGATAAAAAGGACTGTTGTCATGTGTTATGTTGCACGGTCATTGTTTGCTGGGTTTCAGGAAGCATATTAAAGTATCAGTGTACTGTGTATAATTGGCCCGCTTCTCTATATAGAACATTATATTTGTAGTATCATCGTAAAAATTTCTATGTCTAAAGTTTTTGCCTTTGAAATCTTTACTGATTTAAAAAAAGTTAATGTAGGAGATGTTTATATTAGTGTTTATATTAGGGCTGAAACGATTCCTCGAGTAACTCGATTAAAAAAAATGGTCAAGGCAAATTCCTCTGCCTCAAAGCCTCATTTAATTTTTTTTTAAATCTCACATCAGGTTCTTTCGCAATGATTTTTTTTTAATGTGACAACGCGTTTACGTCACCCACAAAACGGAAGGAGACACAATTGCTTCTTCCAAAATTGTATACTGCAAGGAGTCAGCAGTGTTTTGATTTGAGGGCGCGGCAAACGTAATGTGACGGTGGGTTTTGGGAAAAACACAAGCTGAGAGCAGGATCCAAATGCAAGTATGGTTTATTGTAACGAAAAGGTAACATACAAAATAAACAGTCATGACAAATAAAACCAAAAATGAAAGAGGAAACCGGATGGAACGGGAACTCGGAGGAAGCGAGAAGGTAAAGGGAAGACTCGGGAGACGAGCACAATTCACACATAGGGTAAGGACTCCATACAGACAACAGAGGAAGACAGCTCTATATAGGGAGACTAATGACAAAGGATTGTCAGCACC
This sequence comes from Carassius auratus, assembly GCF_003368295.1. NCBI lineage: Eukaryota > Metazoa > Chordata > Actinopteri > Cypriniformes > Cyprinidae > Carassius > Carassius auratus. The sequence continues at coordinate 22,914,174 of NC_039262.1, forward strand.
TGTGCGATTTAATTGGAGTGCAATTACTGTGAAGACATGACCAGACTAGCGGAATTAAAGTGCCTATGGTGACGTGCCTAAGGAGAAGTGAGCTCACTAGGGGACACCCAGGAAAACAGAGACTGACAGCGTGACATTACCCCCTCCCCTACGGAGCAGCTCCCAGATGCTCCACCTGAAACCCCGGAAAACCCAACAGAAAAAGAGGTAGGAGGGAGGTGAAGCAGCGGCGGACTAGGGGGAGGGACGGAGGGTCAGAAAACAGAGACAAACAACCATGTGGAATGGAGAGACAAAAGACAGGACAACCAGATAAAATGAAAAAAAAAAACAGAAACGGAACAACCAGATGGAATGGCGAGGCAGAAGCAGGAGAGGTGAATAACAAAACAAGGAGTCCAGGAGGGTGGTGGACCGGCGGAGGAAAAAGGGGAGGGACGGAGGGCCAGGTCCAAAGGAGGAAAATAGAAAAACAAATGAAGACAAAACATGGGTAAATGGAGGACATTAGGTGATGCCCACCCGGGCGGAACAGAGGGCCATCACACCCATGTGGTCAGTGCAGAAGACCCCCCAGGGTGGAGCGGAAGACCACCACGTCCTCACGGTCAAGGCCGGAGTCCCCCAGGGCAGAGCGGAAGACCACCACATCCTCGTAGTCAAGGCCAGAGTCCCCCAGGGCAGAGCGGAAGACCACCACATCCTCGTAGTCAACCCCATGGGAGGACGAAGATCACCGGTGACTTGACTCAGTCCTTGAAGATCACCGGTGACTAGCCTTGTCTCTGGAGAGTTCATGGGAACCTGACTCGACTCTGAAAGGTCAAAAGTGACAAGCCCTGACTCTGGAAGGCCATCGGTAACTAGCCCTGATTCAGGAAGGCCATCGGTGACTAGCCTTGACTCTGGAAGGTCATCGGTGACTATCCCTAGCTCTGGAAGGTCGACGGTGACTAACCCTGACTCTGGAGGGTCCACGAACACCTGACTCGACTCCGGAGGGTCAACCGGGAACTGACTCAACTCTGAACAGTCAATGGGCACCTGACTTGACTTAAGACTGCCTGTGGAGATGTGAGACACCTCTGCTTCGGGCACTGCCTCTGGAACGGCCTCGGGCACCGCCTCAGTCACCACATCGGGAACGCCCTCGGTCACCGCCTCGGCCTCCGGAACAACAGCGGGCACCGCCTCGGCCTCCGGAACAACAGCGGGAACCGCCTCGGCCTCCGGAACAACAGCGGGAACCGCCTCGGCCTCCGGAACAGCAGCGGGCACCTCCTCGGGAACAGCGTCGGGCACCGCCTCGGCCTCTCGAACAGCATCGAGCACCGCCTCGGCCTCTCGAACAGCATCGAGCACCGCCTCGGCCTCCCGAACAGCATCGAGCACCTCCTCGGGAACAGTATCGGGCACCTCCTCGGGAACGGCCTCGGCCTCCGGAACAGTATTGGGCACCGCCTCGACCTCTGGAACGGCATCGGGCACCGCCTTGGGAACGGCATCGGGCACCGCCTCGGGAACGGCAGCGGGCACCGCCTCGGGAACGGCAGCGGGCACCGCCTCGGGAACGGCAGCGGGCACCGTCTCGGCCTCTCGAACAGCATCGGCCACCGCCTCGGGAACGTCCTCCTGGATGGCAGCTGCCCGCTCGGGAACGTCCTCCGGGACGACAGTGGGCTGCTCGGGAACGTCCTCCAGACTTTGAGGAGCGGTAGACGCCTGTCTCCTCCTCCTCCGTCCTCTATGATGGCGAGTCGGTGGCCCCTTGTCTGAAGACTCAGGTGTTGTATCGACCATCTTGTGCTGTGGCGTTGGGCTGGCGGCCATCTTGTGCTGTGGCGCTGGGCTGGCGGCCATCTTGTGCTGTGGCGCTGGGCTGGCGGCCATCTTGTGCTGTGGCGCTGGGCTGGCGGCCATCTTGTGCTGTGGGAAAAACACAAGGTGAGAGCAGGATCCAAATGCAAGTATGGTTTATTGTAACGAAAAGGTAACATACAAAATAAACAGTCATGAGAGACAAATAAAACCAAAAATGAAAGAGGAAACCGGATGGAACGGGAACTCGGAGGAAGCGAGAAGGTAACGGGAAGACTCGGGAGACGAGCACAATTCACACATAGGGTAAGGACTCCATACAGACAACAGAAAAAAACAGCTCTATATAGGGAGACTAATGACAAAGGATTGTCAGCACCTGTGCGATTTAATTGGAGTGCAATTACTGTGAAGACATGACCAGACTAGCGGAATTAAAGTGCCTATGGTGAAATGCCTAAGGAGAAGTGAGCTCACTAGGGGACACCCAGGAAAACAGAGACTGACAGCGTGACACGTAAAGAGAACATCGTGGTATGTGTCCATTGCAAGATAGAGCTGGTATACCACAACTAGGGCCCTATGATTTCCGCGATGCAGAAAACGCTGAGGGAACCACGGAATCCAGTCATAAAAACGGAATTTACAGTTTAACGTGGAATGGAACGTAATTTTCCAAATTTTTAATGAACTAATCAAAAATAGGTCATTGCACTTGCATCAAATCACGATATGGACTAATATCTGTAAATATTAAGCCGGAACAGTCTATTTAAATATGAATCCTGCATGTTCTGCGTGTCTGTGTTAATGAATGGAGCAGAAGCGCGTCTTCATTCATTAAACACACAGAAGCGCGTGTGAAGCTTGCGGTAATTTCAGCGTCTGCTGTCTCACTAAATAAGGACGTGAACACATGAACAACATCTCCAGAACTGCTCTGACAATCACTTCATGAGCATTTGACCGTTTGATTTGAGTAAAACTAGCGTCACATCACATTCACAGAACTGTAAAGGTACGTTAACCCTTCAAAATAAAAGTCCTGTATTACTATCATAGACAGTAAAAGAAATGGACACAGCGACCCCATTGGAACTCAATTGAGACAAGTGAAGCCCATTTTTAGCGTTTTTTAGCACTTCCATTTCTGACGCGCAGACTCAAACGAAGCTTGACGACGTCAGCAACCTGTCTGACAGATGTAAATCTTCTAAGTGGCTGTGCGTGCAAACTGCCATCGTTAATCTTGCAGAGACGGCGAGCTTGAGCAGGGAGTTCTTTGTCGTGAGTGAGCAGGAGTAAGTATTGTGATTAATTATTTTGTATAGTATTTTAAAATGTAACGCCAGTACGCCATATTAAGTTATTTGCCTGCGAGCTTCTCCTCCTGTCTGTACGGTAATGCGACAGAGAGACGAGTGGTTATGACGCAATCGTTAGCCTATTTTTTACAAAAACTGTTTATACGGGGCCATAATGTAACATAGAAGGTAATGGAGCCCTTTATACATTGTCGTGTATCTTTAGAAATAAATAATGGACAAACGGAGTCTTTAAACTCCTCAGATGTAAAGTTATTCGCTGTCAAAGTGACGCCAAAATGAATGGGAGTCAATGGGAATGCTAACGCAAGTGAAGTTCTGCTAAAAGATGGCAGCCCCCACCCGACTTCAACTTCCGGTCGAGTTCCTTGCCCCCTGATTACTATTGTTCAGCAGAATGTACATAGCCTACTACAAAACAAAAAAAAATAATAAAAATCTAACATTATTTTTTTAAGGTTAATCACACAACATTTCTTCCATGTTTTATTTTTAATAGCAAATCCCCTTTGTTTACCAAAAAGTTGTTAATGTTCAATAATTAAAAGATAAATCAAATTAATGTTTTATGTGTTTAATGTGTTCAGAGTTGAACCTTATAGACTTGCCTACCTGCCCCCTCTCCTCTCACCACTGCCTTCATTATATCTCCACTGTTTACTTGACTGGTTTGCACACTGTCTGCCATGTGTCTTGTGCTGCTTTACTTATCTTCCCTTTTACATTACCTATTTGTATATTTGTATAGTTGTACTTTTATATTTTATTATTTGTATGTAATGTTGTACTGTTAGTGTTAACTGTATGCACCAAGGGTATGAGAGAAATGCAATTTAAATTATCTGTTTGTATGTACTGTACATGTGGAAGAATTGACAATAAAACAGACTTGGCTTTGTTGGAGCCCTCTGTCACCCCTGTCTCCACGTCTAGCCCAGAGAGTGCTCCCATTCTTGAATTTAGCCCAGAGAGGGCTCTTGTTTCCGTGTACATCCCAGAGAGGGCTTCCGATCCCAAGTTACACCCAGATAGTGCTTCTTTTCCCAAGTCAAGCCCAGAGAGCATGGATGCTCACAAATACCCACCCTTCCACCAACTCCTGCCTCCTCCACTGTCATCTGGCAGCCCCTCTGCTCACCCTCAGCCCACCATCTGTGCAGTGTGAGCCCCGTGGGTCTGCCAGTTTCCATCATCACCATGGCTGGAAAATCCCTTGCCTCCGCATCTAGTCTCTGAATTCCAGACCACGCCTCGACCATATCGACCCATCGGCTCCACCATAGCTCCTCGTTCCCTCGTTTGTGCTGTGGCTTATAACTCCAGGGCTCCTCAGGGCTCCCTTGTCATTCCTGCTCTGCCTTTGTCTGTTGTCAACCATCCTTCACCTCAGGACTCCACTCCCCCATCTGCGATCCGTCCCTCCAGCTCCGTCAGGCTCTTCCTTCTCTTCAGCTCCTCTTTGGTCCTCTGTCACTCCAGCTCCACCACTGCCTTCTGGAACCCCACCTCCGTCTCAGTTGCCAGAGCCATCTGCTCTGCCTTGGGCCTCTGGATCATCCCCATCGCCCTGGTTCATTGGCTCTCCGTCTCCGCCTGGCACTGCCTGCTCCAAGCCCTTCCTGTCTCTGTCTGGTCTGCCCTGGCTCCTCTTGTCTTCGCCCTGACTTTTTGAATTTTAATCAAATGTTTGGCATAAACTGTCAACAATACAAATATATGTAACCACACCAAATTACTGTGATTTCGAGATGACAACAAATGATGTTCACACCATTGGACTTGGAACTATCACGCTATCAATGCCTAAACATGAATCAGAGGTGGTCAGATTGTAGCTCTCAGAAACAAGTTGCATTTGCTAGAGAGATATTTCAAAGTGCTTGATTTGAATTAACTGATTTGTCTTTTCCCATTTTAAAAGTGTTGTCAGCTGACATTCTTTCCAGTCTTTTTTCAAGATATGAATATCTGTCCTTCTTTTGCGCCTTGTGGACATGTATTGATAATGAGAACTCCTCTGTAAGCTTCTTTTGTCTGTTTAGTGTATTTTTGATGCTACTTTCATCAGTAATGATTAAGCTTAGTGATGTTTGCTAATGTATGAGGCTCTAAAACAGAGCCTGAACGACAGGCTGTCATGGCCGTCTATTCTTAAGTAATTACTCCTACCTTTCAGAGAGCTTTTTAAGTTTCTAAAGTGCTATTCTAAGGCATTGTTTCAGTAATGACACAGTGAGTGCTGTCAGCCCGAGCTGTGTGGTGTATTTGTCAGGGGCTGTCAGATAGACTGATTTGCAAATCTCAACAATGAACCACAAGACAAGCTATCCTAACGAAATTAAAATTGCCACCCCATTGCTGTCCAATGTCCTTGTCTTGGAAATTGGCTGAAGTATCTGTGTTGGTTGAGTTACTGTGTTTTTCACGAGCGTTTCCATTTGAAAAAAGAATGTGCATAATTGTATTGAATGTCATTTCAAACCTTAATAGTTTTTATGTAAAAGTGTCTAAGTGAAAAAGTCTAAGTACATCTTAAAACTTTGTTTTAATTACCCTTTTGTTGTGCTTTAAGTTTGATTGATTAACATACTAAAGCACATGTAACTGCAGCATGTGATTTTGATATTAGATCTAAAAGTCTAATAAAAGTGGGAAAAAAGAAGTTTGGCAACAAAGTTTGTCATTACAAATATGCAATTAGAAATACATTTAAATAAATGACATACAAATATCAAAAGAAATTATACGAAAAATATATTTTAGTTTACCATAAAAGTCCATCTGTATACCTGGGCGTACATTCTAAAGATGTACTGAAGCCCTAGTGGTTCCAAAAAAAATTAATGAAAATAAAATAAAACGCTTCAGTTACTTAACGTAACCTTGGTTCCCTGAGATAAGGTAACAAGCCTTATGTATGGGAAAACTAGGGCTGGGTAACAAACATCGATGCCTTTATGGCATCGAATGAAAAATTTGATACTATGAGTATCGACAAATTATTAATCTTTCGGTGCCAAATTTCGGTTCCAAAAGCCAAGCGGCGGTGTTCTTTTTTTTTCTTTTTTTTTCTTTTTTTTTTGTCAAGCGGCTGTGTCTGTGTGAGCTTGTAGCACACGTGCATGTAAGGACCTAAATTCGTCGTGATTGGCTGTCCACCACCACATGACGGGAAGGATTTCTGAAGATACTCGCAGTCACACAACACAAGTGTAGTTGTTTTTTCTCAAAACGTTTCCGTTTTACAATGCCAAAAAGGTCTAAAGAGTATTGCAACCAAAGCCGGTGTTACAGTTTAACTGGTTACCGTGTTATCTGGTGAACAACTTCCTGGTTTAGGTCTCCACTGCAGATGTGATGGAACGACGACAGCAGATTCTGCAATTCTGAAAGCACAAACTGATGTGATATTAAGTGTCCAATAAGCGCAGACATGCTCATTGCATGACTCTGATATTTTTTTAAGATTACAAGTTATTAGTATGATAGCCCATTTCGCGGCTGAAGTAAGTAGGATAAATAAAAAATAAAGTACGCCTGTGTTGGCGCGGTTTGAACACGCGCTAAAAGATGGCGTGCAGCGAGACAACAGTCATGAACCACCAAGCTACTGATCTACACCGAATCACATCCAGATCTCTGGATTCAACACAGGACTCTCGGCATCATATCGTGCAGGTGCTGAATCAAGGAAATGTGACCGTGTTTACTTGTGACCTGTGTTTACCTATTGTGAAAATAAAATATGGTTCATGATGTTAAAGAACATTTCATGACTTCTCAGACAACTGTACATTTGTGGCTACTGTGGGTTAATTATAAACTAAAGAAAATGTACCATGATTTTACTATGGTAAATATGAGTTAACGATAGCGTTTATAATTAACCCACAGTAGCCACAAATGTACAGTTGTCTGAGACATCATGAAATGTTCTTTAACCCACAAATGCAGGTTGATTTTGCACTAACATTTTTTTTTTTTTTTTACATCACTTTGCATTTTAGTTGATCAATATTAGCCTGTACACAATATAATTTATTTATTTATTTATAATATGTTCATGTTGTGGCAAAAAGGTTTCTCTTTTTTGTTAATTTTGGCTTTAAGTTAGGATTGATACAATTCCTGAGTGTCTGCTGGCACACCCCTATCCAAAAAGCACAACCAGTTGTATTAATAATGTTATCCTGAGTGTGAAGTGTTACCAGAATTTGTTTTAATTAAGGTGTGTTGATGTTGAAATGGATTTTAAAACATATGGTTTCGAAAAAAGTATCATTAGGAACCGGTATCGACACTGAGGTATCGAAATTGGCACCGGATCAAAATATTTTGAACAATACCCAGCCCTAGGGAAAACTCCTTTTTTCCTTTCTGCTGAAGCCTGATTTGTTCACGTTTGTGTAGCTGCACAAACCAATGGCACTTAAGCCCGCCAAAAGGGGCGAGGACGACCGCTATATACTGTAAGTCAGCCCGAAGCACAATTCATCAGATCATTCGACTGAAGTGTAATGGAAACAGGTAAATTTAGCTCGAAGGGAATCATTTAAGATTTTAAAGATAATTTGGACAGAATCACTGTTTTTTTTACGGCTGATCACTGAGACCGCCAGCAATTCATTTAATGAGCCGTATAACATCAACTCTGCAATGGATATTAATAACCAAACTATAGTGAAAACACTATTAATTAGCACAGTAACAAGATCGGCAGTTTAAGACATTAACTTGTAAGCACAAAACACAAGACACTCCTCTTTTCAATATGAATAAGGCTTTATTAGATAGTTGTGAGTTGTCTGAAGATGCGGAGTTGTGGGCTGGCTGAAGTTTCAGATGGGCACTGGAGATCCGACTTGGAGACACTGCATTACAAAACTGAACTCAGAACACAAAACTCTCAAATTTAAAAGAAAAGAGACTAAAGTAAAAGAATAGAACTAAAGTTTGAAGAGACTAGGTGGTGTTTCTTCTCATCATGGCAAGGTAGCAGCAGGGATGCAGGCTGAAGCACCTCTGCGAGCCCAGTGTTAGAGCACTAATAAGGGCCCGAAGGGACTTAAGCCAGAGCTATTGCATCAACAATCCAGTGAGACATGGCCGGAAGGAAGGAATGCAGGGCTAAGGATACTGCCAACATTTCTAGGCAGTTAATCTGTAGGCATGGCTGTTGAGCTGTCCAGGAGTCGAATGCCGGATTTCCCTCCAACAGCGTGCCCCACTCGGAGTTAGACGCTTCTGTTGTGACCACTTTCCTTCTGGAGGCCACACCCATCCTCACTCCTGTCTGAAACAGGTGAGAGGTCCCACAGGAGGCAACAGCTTCAATGCAGCGGTGATCCACCCTGACTGGAAACCTCTTCATCCACCAAGCGTGGGGCGGAACTCAGGCTTTTAGCCAAAATTGGAGGGGCTGCATGTGGAGTAGGACCAGTGGAGTTACAGAGGTGGCAATGGTAATAAGGCCGAGCAGCCTTTGAAAACCCCTCAGGGGGTGTGTCATCCCCCAGTGTGAGGGAAGCCCTCAATAGCTGAGTTGTCAGGGACCGATTTGGCGAGATCCATGCCCACATTAGGAGGAGTGCAGAACCGTATCCAGAAAGACAGTTCGTAGTCTGGGCAAAACAAGCCAATCTATGAGGTAGTTCAATACGCAGATTTCCATCTGCCTGAGAGGGGACAGAGCCTTGTCTATGCAGTTCAAACGGAAGGACTGCATACTGATAGGCCACTCCCTCAATGCAAATCTTAATAACGGTCAGTGACGGGGGGCTATGTGGATGTGAAAGTAAGCATTTTTCAAAGTCACGGTCAAAAACCAATCCTCAGGGCAAATATGCACAAGAATTTTGTTGACCATCAATTCAATTAAATTCAGGTATATTTGTATAGTGCTTTTTACAAATCGTTACAAAGCAACTTTTCAGAAAATTATATTTCTACAATATTTACAATATTTAGTAGTAGCTTGAATCATCATCTTAAAAGACTGGCGCATAAGCATGTTGTTCAGATATCTGAGATCTAGAATGGGTCTGAGCCCGCCGTCTCTCTTTGGAACTCGCTTGTTCACTGAGGGCATTTCTGCAGCGCCTTTTGCAAGCAGTGCTTGCACAGCTGCCCAGGCCGTATAACGGGAGGAGAGAGGTTTTATTTTCTTGAACAAGAGCTCACCTTGAAAAAGTAGGAGTCTACGTTCGTGTAAGTGATTGCGAGAGGATGAGAAATTTAGCTCTTTAAAGTATTTGTGTCTGCCATCACAGTGGTAAAATATTTGGGCATGCGCTGCACCTGCAGGATGAGACCTGCTGCAAATGAAACTCCGTCTCTCAGAGGTGAGGAGTGAAGGCAAGCTTTTTTGGGGGGGCTTTCTGGCCAATGTGAGAACGGAGTCCCTCCTTTTTCTCTCTAGCGCCTCAGGACGGCTTTGGTGGTTTGGGGGAGAATCCTTTGTTCTCGTTTTATTCTTCATTAAAAGAGCTGTTTCCTCTACTTCCGGCTCCAAAGAGGCCGCGGACAATAGTTGGTGACGTGCCTTCTCGCCACTCTCATACTCGCAACTCTCCCCTTGCCAATTTCCATGCAGTGCCGGCTCGACTTTTCATTGCCTTCTCATGCCCTCTTTGCTACTCGGAAACAGATGAGGACTCGCACTCTGTCCCCGCTAAAGGACGACATGCCTCCCATGCCCCCCAGGTTTCGGTGTGTTCGCGCAATGATGGTGGGCATGGATGATCCTGTCATGATATAGGGTGCGATAGAGACGGTCCCTCCAGCCAACATGAAGTCCAGCTTTTACAGTCCCTGCTTCATAGTTTCCAAGAAAACAGGTGGGATATGCCCAATCCTGGACTTGCGTGCCTTGAACCGAGCTCTTCACAGACTTCTGTTCAAGATCCTGACACCCAAGCACATTTTCGAATGCATTGGATTGGTTTGCAGCAATCGACTTGAAGGACATGTACTTTAATGTCTCCATTCTTCCTCGACACAGACCATTTCTTTGGTTTGCTTTCGAGGGGCAGGCATTTCAGTACAAGGTTCTCCCATTCGGGTTGGCCATGTCTCCCCGTGTCTTTACGAAGGTTGTGTAGGGAGCCCTGGCTCCTCTGAGGGAACAAGATGTCTGTATCCTCAACTACCTCAATGACTGGCTGATTCTAGCTCACTCTCGACTGTGGTTGTGCGAGCACAGGGATCTGGTGCTCAGACAGCTTGCCTGTCTGGGTCTTCAGGTCAACTGGGAAAAAAACTCTCCCCTGTGGAGATAATCTCTTTTCTTGATATGGAAACAGACTTGGTCACCATGTTCAGACGCCTCTGCCACGCTCTGGGGTGCCATGTGCAATGGGCATGCTGCGTCAGGTTCCTGGACAGGACCCCGACTTCAGTGGCATGTCAGTTGCCTCGAGTTGCTAGCAGTACAGCTTGCTCTGCATCGCTTCAGGGCCTTATTGAAGGACAAGCATGTTCTGGTCTGTACGGACGACACTGCGACCATAGCATACAGCAACCATCAGTGCAGTCTACGTCGCATGTCCCAAACTTGCTCACCATCTACTCTTGTTAGGTCAGAAGCATCTGAGGTCACTTCATGCCATTCACATCCTGGGCAGGCTCAATCATGCAGCCGACAAGCTAGATTTGGGAATGATTCGGAGACGCTCAGGTAGACCTTTTTGCGTCTCATAAAATTCCCACTGTCAGTTGTTTTACTCCCTGACTGAGGACACCCTTGGCACGGACGCTCTAGTGCACAGCTGGCCGCTGGGCCTGCGCAGGTATGCATTTCTCCCAGTGAGCCTTCTTGCACAGACATCGTGCAAGATCAGGGAGGATGAGGAGCAGGTCCTCATGGTTGCGCTTTTTTGGACCGGCCGAACCTGGTTTCCCAAACATGTACTCCTGGCTACAGCCCCTCCCTGGCTGGCTTTTTTCTCAGAGATGGGGCACCCTCTGGCACCCACGTCCTGGTCATTGGAACCTACATGTGTGGGTTCTGGAAGGGTCGTGGAAGGTTTAGGTACCTTGCCACCTCAGGTGGTAGCTACCATCCCTGTTGCTAGAGCCTTGTCTACCAGACACACCTATGCATTGAAATGGAACCTCTTCGTCACTTGGTGTTCTTCATGTTGTGAAGACCCCTGGAGATGCATGATCGGGTCAGTGCTTTCTATTCTTCAGGACGTGGTGGAACAAAGGCTGTCTCCTTCCACCATGAAGGTCTATGTGGCCTAATTGAAAACTGCACTCCTGATGGCTTTGGCTTCGGTTAAGGAAGTTGATGAAGAGTGCCTGGAATTCGGGCCGGCCAACTCTCACATTATCTTGAGACCCCGGCCTGGGTACGTGCCTGAAGTTCCCACCACTCCTTTTAGAGATCAGATGGTGAACTTGCAAGCACTGCCTCTGGAGACCTGATGCTCTTTCTCCAGTACTTGCGCTCCGCACCTACATAGACAGAAATCATTGCCTTAGGACCTCAGACCAGCTCTTTGTTTGTTATGGAGGTCAGCAGAAGGAAAAAGCTGTCTCCAAGCAGAGGCTATCCCACTGGATAGTGTCCTGGCTTATCAGGCTCAAGACCTGCCATGCCCCCTATGGGTGAAAGCTCACTCAACTAGGAGTGTAGCCTCCTCCTGAGCGCTGGGGCATGGCGCCTCACTAACAGAAATCTGTAGAGCTGCGGGCTGGGCGACACCTAACACATTTGCAAGATTTTATAATCTCTGTGTAGAGCCTGTGTCCTTCCGGGTACTCGCCCCTTCTGGCCAGTTAGGACCTGCACGGTGTCAATCTGTTTGCTGCACCATTCCACTCCAAGGACTGGATGTGTGCGCTATTCCCTACAGGTGAGTCCCTCTGTTCAGAACCCTGGGGTCCTCCAGCACTGTTGATGTCCAGCACTTGCGTGCATGCCCTATCGGTCAGCCATGTGTGGGACTAGGTGCCTCCATGTGTTGTTGATTCCCCTTTTGTTGGGCAATACCATGTGTGTATCTCCACAGTAAGTCTCTTCGTAGCATGTGTCTTTCCCTTGGCAAGCACCTTGCAAGCTCTGTCATTAAAACTTCCACCCTGCGGGATGGTACTTCAGAGTTCATGTGGATCACAACCTCTCGGTTAATACCTACCTTTGTTAGTCCTCCTATGAGCCTCTTAGCATACGTCCAGCTGGAATATGCTACCTAGTGCATTCTGTGTCAGGTTTAGTCCCTCACTCGTGCTGGTCTCACCATAGGGTGCTATCACTCACACGGGTCACTGGAAGACAGCCATGTGGCATTTTGTAAGGGACCCCTTTCATCACCCATTCACCCATTCGTCTTTTTCTGACATAACATAGAACGTGACCGACTGAAAGGGAACATCTAGGTTTTGTATTTAATCCTCGTTCCCTGAAGGAGGGAAAGGAGACGTTATGTCCCTTTGCCACATCGCTGTTCCGCTCTGCTCCTCAGTAAAGACTTGAATGCATGTTGCTTGCGCTGCTCCTTATATACCCGCTCAGCGGGGCGGAGGTCACGAAGCAAATCCCACAGAACAAGGTACATTGTGTACCAGTGACCCCATTAGTCAGTCTCTTTCTGACGTAACGTCTTCGCCCCTTCCTTCAGGGAACGAGGGTTACATACGTAACCTAGTCGTTAACTTTCCAAAAACATTCATTAAATTAATTAAAAAGTAACAAATAATAAAGTAACATTTTTTTTTTTTGTCTGGATGTATTAATTCCATTAATTACCTGAAAACTCCTAATCAAATATGAGCAAACCGGAATTAAATTAAATTAATTAATTAATGTAGATATTTAGGGTGGCATATGTCAAAAGAATCATGGTGATGCAAAAAAAAATAAAAAAAATCGAGTTAAATATTATTAAATTGTTGCAATAACAGTGTTAATTGCAACAGGCAAATAGAGCCTTTGTGAAAAACAGTCTAGAGTAAATTAAAGCTGAATTGCACAAAAGAAAGAGCTAGCTCCTTTAGCATCGGTTAAATTCGATTGTGGGTAGTTAGTGAGCACAATGCAGATTTTTGTGCTGAAATACAGCATGTTAAAAAGGCTCAACTGTTCAGTGAATTCATTCAATAATTGTTTATATGAGGACACCACATATGAAAACATTGATTCCAAGGGATTTTTTTTTTTACATTCATGGACTACACTTTGCAGGTTCTATAAAACTGGGCCTGTTACAGCCACATTTCTTCTCGATGTAATGTCTATATCGTGGTTAGAAAATTCCATTGCACCTGAGGGAATTGTGTGAACTCAGTGCTTTCTGCCTTGAAAGTGAATGGTTTAAATGATTCATATCTTATTCCATGTCCGAATTCAATTCTAAGAAGGCATTGTTAGAATTGGAGGTGCTGGTCATATAATTAGAATATAATCAAAAAGTTTATTAATTTCATTAATTTCATTCAAAAAGATGACCAGCACCTGTAGAATCATACCATACAAGACTCAGTCTTCATATTAACCAGAGTCTGGCTATGCCACAAGATGTCATATAATCTCACAGATGAAAATGTCTCACCCCTCAAAATCGAGAGAAAATTTGGACCACTGCTCCATTATGAACAATCATAACAATTCGTACATTGTTCACATTTGGTGCTTTTATCATGTAAAGGGCTTAGTTTGCTCATAATTTCAGATCCGACTCACAATTAACAAAACTGAAGACATAAATAAAACAAAATAAAGAATGTGTCATTTCATTCCCACCTTCAAATTGATAGTCTTGAACATGTTTCTTCTCACATTTGTTTTTGTTTTTCTAATTACAGGCCTTTTTTCTCAGCAGCTAGGAGTGAATTGACATTTTAACACAATTAAAAGAAGTCAAATCAAAGACAAGAGACAAAACTTAGAAAATTGCACAGCGTTATTGTCCTAGAAGTTTGAAAAAAGCTATGCTGAGATAAAAATAATAACTTTTGTGTTAATTAAATACTGATTTTTTTTTTTACAAACAAGTAATGTGCATTGAGATCAAAACAAAAGAAACTGCGTTATGGAGTTTTAACTATTCAGGGTCATTATCTATGGAAACTTTAGACATGTATTATTTTTTTCAAGGATAACATGACTTAATTAGCCAGTAACTACAGAGATATCACCCTAATAAAAGCATAAAACATACATAATATCCACATAACACAAACATATATAGTTCATGAAATAATAGGATTAAATAATTCCTTGCTGAATTAATCAAACTATGCAATTTATCATCTTGGACCTTCATCCGGATGTGAGAAAAAAAAAAAAAGACAACAACAGCATATTGTGTCATATCAATACAAAACCATATATTAGAGTATTATAATACAACATTTGATAAATAGTGCTGCAGGGGAAAAAAGTGTTTTGTCTTAAACTAACAACTGAGCACATTTTATTTTATGAAATATATCTTATTTGCATGCTAATCCTGAATAAATTAGATGTCATTCTGTGGTCATTGTCAAGGGTCAATAATAGACTGCTATGTCCACGTGTTCAATGCTAAAATAATATTGAGGTCATGTCCATGTTTTTAAGCCTCTTCCTGATGCCTGTGGTGATTTTGAGCCAAACCCTCTATGTGATTCCACATCTGCTCATACACAGCTGCTCCTTGTGCTGCCTTTTGGAAGGAATCAGTGTTTTTAATGGCTGTTATAGAATAGAACTAAATTCTACTCCAAAATTTACATTTGTTTTAGAGATCTGTGAAATACAAATTGTGGTTTTCAAATGGCTAGTCAACAGTTAGAGTATACATACAAACCTGGAATAATTAACAAACAAGAATGTAGAATATATTATGCATGTATTTATATGGTGTAAAAACTTAAAGCACGCTAAGTGGAACATACTTTCTACTATATTGCATGTAATAAACAGATGTCACAGAATTAGTTAAACATAAGCAAACACTACCAGGACCAGGACCTGAGATAATGGAGTGTACAGTCATATAAAGTACACAGTGTCTAGTAAATTATTTCTATATGGCTGTTGTTGAGCTTTTGTTGCCAGATCTGCATGACAGGTTCTTGCGCTCGTGTGGCTCATCCACTGAATCCAGAAACAATTAATTAATGGCTCCTTTCTCATTATTACATGGCTCTTTGAACAATAAAATAATTGTCTTTATGTGCTTGGACTGTCTGATGGCTTTGATCCTTAGGTTTCTTTTCATGTGCTATGAATACTGCTAATGAATTCTTAGAATGTTTATTCAAGTTGAAGGACATGAAAAGATGCATTAAAGGAACATTTTTTCCTAACAAATAAAATAAAATAAAATAAATTATAAAAAATGTAAAAAATGCAATAGTGTCTCTCCAAATGTTCATGACTTGCTTTCTTCTGTGGAACAGAAAATGTGTTTTTTCCAAAAAATAGCCTGGCAACCCATTACCATAATGAAAGTGAATGAGGACTGAAGCTGTGAAGCTCCAAAATGACTATGTTTTTTTTTTTTTTCAAATGGAGTTTATTTTCCTATATTTCATCTGGAAATAGATTGATATTGTTTATTCATAACAGTAAATACATAAAATGTCAGACATTGTTTGCGTAATTAGGCACTTTTAGCGTCAGCAACCATCTAAAGGGGTCTTGAGCAATTTATTAGGACACCAAGAGACAGCATTTATCATTTATAACAAAAATTCATTGTACAATATAAGCTGCAACATGATCAGACTCTGTTTACTGACCTTCACACTAACATATAACCTGAAACAACAGTACAGGGCAATGAGTGTATATGATGACCTTCTACCTCCGTCGGTTCCATGTGTGCAACAGGACCTGCCAACTATGACAGAACAGGGAATTGTACCCATTATCTCTATCTCTCTACCACTTGAAGACAAAAGCACCATCTAAATGCATTTTATCCCTGTCAGATAGAGCTTATCTTTGTTATATCTATTATAAGCTTGCTAGAAAATAAAAAAGTTATGTAGTGTGTAGTTTGTAAAGCGATCTATTTTAAGGTTGCATCATGGCTTGTTCGGTAGCCCACCTGGTACAACATTTTCCTTGAGATGCAGAGCGCTCTAGAGACTGTCACCCTTAAAAAACAAGCAATCCCATAAGTCATATGTGTAAGCAGCTTATTACAACCTTTAAAAACAAACCCATGATCGTTACACTGCTATAATGCAAAACTCTACCAATCGAGCTACATGAACCTCAAATCATTATGCCGAAAAGCTTAAAATACATTAATATGAACATTTCTGTGCCATTTCCTGTTTCCAGTAGGGGTACTAATTTAGTAAGTACTTATATGGGTGGACTTACCCATTAGGCAAAGGTCGGCGACTGCCTTGGGCCCCCTAAATCCAGGGGACCCCCTAAAATGCTTTTCATTTAGGAGTTGCGCAATAGGTGCTGACACATGAACGTTTTATGGTGTTTATTAGCATGACAACAGTCGAGTCCGTGGCGCCTGCAGGTGTACGGTTGTACGTACTGTGAGTACCATGAGTGCTCAGACTGGCCTCCGATTTGCCCTACAAACATTTCAGCAGTTATCATAGGCCCATGTGTGTCCCGTATTTCTGTCGAGAGAATCAGCCATGCCATTAATTATGAATTTTATCAGTATTTTGCATGCCAAAGTCAATTTCTGCATAGAAATATTACGCCAAATAGAAGCATAAAACCATGCATGCACTTTCAGGATGTGCATTTAAACAGGAATGCACAGACTACATAATGAAAAAGGCTAATTTAACTCTTTATATATATATATATATATATATATATATATATATATATATATATATATATATATATATATATTATCAATTCTGTGAGGCAAATCACTGAGTTTAGGTTCATCTTTGTGAAGTGCTCCTGTTCAAACCCCAGATGGCAGAAAGTGTGTGTTTGTTAGTTTTGATATTGTGAGTGCAGAATGAGGTATTACTCTTACCTTTATGAGCAAAAATGACTGTGTATTAAGTTGTTTCCACTATTAGAAAAAAAAGCAGGTCCATGTCCTGCAGAGCGCGCTTCAGCTTCAACTCTCCGCACAAACATATAGGTTAACCTTTTAAACAAACATTGTGATATGCTTGAACTGTTTTATATTTATAGATTTTATTTTTGGCAAGTCTTGATGATTTGATTTGAGCAAGCATCAAAAGCATTAACATTTTAGCACCACTCACAGGACATTTTCAAACTTCTGCAATATAACAATGTAATAAAATGTTGGCGGCATCATGCATCTGTTTCAGATAAAACTGAATACGCGTTTAATGTCACTCACTCTACAATTCACTTTGAAAGTGTCGCAAAACATGGCAAAAGAAACCTAAAATGTTGCCACAGGAGGTTTCTATAGTCTTATCTGCAAGTTATGTACTGTACTTGTTCTTATGCTGGGGAATAACAATAACATCTTATACAGGGGAATAACATGTATTTTGATATAAGGTCAGAGTTTGGACCTATAATCCCTTGCTTGTAGATCAAATAATCACTCCATTCTGTTGCAAAAAATAAAAATAAAAATTCTTCATTGACGATGATTAGCCATGATGTGTCACTTGGTATTATGAGTGCTTGCAGAAAAAAGTTAAGAGTACAATTCACTGGATATCATTGTGTGGACATTGCCGACAGTCAACAATAGATTTTCATCTGTTTTTTGCAAACATAATACTGAGGTCATGTCCATTGTCTTGTTGTTTTTAAAACAGCCTCTTCCTTATGCCAACAGCAGCTTTGAGTCAAACTTTCTGAGTGAAAGCAGTGATATAACTCATCTGCTCGTACACAGCAGCTGTCCGTGCTGGCCATCGGCTGTTATCTGAGGCCTCGATGCTTTGACTGCTGCAAGAGGCCAGAAATGAGTTCCACTCTATTAAACTAAGCCAGTAAAACACAGTAATAAATTGCAAAACCATCTAGAAATGCCTATAATCTGATGTCTTCAGAAGAATTGTTAAGTATTTTTGTCTGTATGCATCTTTGTGTAACCGTTGTACTAGTTAATGATAGTTTTCACAAGTATTACTTAAAAAAATAAAAAGAATAATAATAATCTTCAGTTCCTTTATAATGATTTTTTTTTAAGGTTGAATGTATGACTGCTTGATATTATAAAGATTTTACGATTAATCCTTTAAACTTTTCATGACTAAATTTATGTTTAATTTTGATTGATTTTAAGATAGCAGTGCATTTCCTGGCCAATTATAAATGAGTTTCAGAGTTGATTGTGGAGTGGATGTTATTTTTGAGTTGAGTGTGAGGTTTTTTTTTTTTTTTTTACAGAACTCTTGATTTGATTTGGGGTTTGTTCCCAAACAAGTGCTGTTGCAGCAGTATAACTGTGTTCCAGCTTTCTCCTCTGAGTCCTCTTCAGAATGGACAAGCCGTCTGGATTGAGCAGAAATAGATTGGTGTGAGACAAAGAGCAGGCAGGTGGGAGAAGTGTGCCTAGGCAAAAATGCAGAGCTACAGGCAAAAAAAAAAAAAAAATAAACATTCAGTTAAATTTAAAAACGCTGATCATACATTTGAGTACAAATTTGATTTGACTCATTTGAATTAATCTTAAAATTTTTCAGTCATATATTATTATTACATTTCCATTGTTAGTTCAATTAATGGAATTGTCAACTAATAAATGGAACCTTAACATAAAGTTTTACTGTGTGATTTTTGTGCCACTATTATTACTTTATATGCCATTATCTATTACTATTATCACTATATTTACAACCAGGGAACTGGAGATAAATAGAGTTAAAAAGTTTAAATATGGTGAAGGAAAGAAACAGTACTGTAAAGTTGGTAACACTTTAGTATAGGGTCCAATTCACACCAATAACTAGTTGCTTATTAGCATGTCTATTATTAACATATTGGCTGTTTATTAGTGCTTATAAAGTACATATTGTCAGGTATTGGTAAGGGAGGAACTCAGGTGCAGACAGGGATTCTCAACACAAAGGGTTTATTAAATACAAAAAGGGGGAAAACAAAACCCACGAGGGGGAAAACAACAGCTAGGGCAGGAACTAAACAACTTAACAGGGCAGGATTGATAAGACAAACAAACTCTTGACACTAACTACAAACACTCACGGTAATACAAGGACTTCAGAGGGTACAGCACAATCTCACACACGATCACATAAGTAGAACACATCTGAGAAACACAATGAACCGACGCAGGACAGAGCACACTAGGAGATCTAAATAGGGGGAACAATTAAGACACGACAGGTGTTACAGATAGGACAATCACGACACGACTAGGATAACAAGGGGGGCGGGGCAAGGGAACGAGACAACACAAGCACATGGCCCAAAGACAAGGCCATGCGCTTGTACACAAAACATGGGTCTGTCATGATCCTGCCTCAAGACTAGGAAAAATCAAGGACACGAGGGCAGAATCATGACAGAACCCCTCCCTTAAGGAGCGGCTTCCAGACGCTCCTCAAGGGAACATCAAACACGGGACACGACTGACATGACAGACTGGGACACAGACACAAACCAACAGGACATGACAAATAACAACAAAGGCAAACATGAGTACACAACGGCAGGGTTGGGGTGACAAATCAAAAAAAACAAACAGGGAAGGGGAGGGGGCGGGACCACAAAGTTCATGGGGGACAGACCAGGGCGGGTGGGAGGGGTAGGAATCTTAGGAGGACAGGACGAAGGCTGACGACGGGGGGTACGGGCAGGTCTGGGTGGTGAGGGACGGGGAGGGGTCTCGGGACAACTGACAGGGGACATGACAGGACCAGACAAGGGACGCGGGACAACACTTACGGGACGCGGGGAGACGACATCTACTGGACACGGGGGGACCACAGGACACGGGGCCACATCAACAGGACACGGGGAGACCACGGCTGGACACGGGGAGACCACGGCTGGACACGGGGAGACCACGGCTGGACACGGGGAGACAACATCTACGGGACATGGGGGGACAACATCTACTGGACACGGGGGGACATTAACGGGACACGGGGCCACATCAACAGGACACGGGGCCACATCAACAGGACACGGGGAGACAACGGCTGGACATTTGGGACTTCTGGGGACAGGGTCAGGGGACAAGACAGGACTGACGGGGATTTCTAAAATTTGGACAAGACGGGACAAATAATCAGAAAATGCTTTAGCAGCTAGGACAATTGGCATCTCCTTATGAGATGAAACCGACTGTACAAGAGTCTTTGCTGCAGAGTCGGCCGCGGCTCTCTCCTCCGCTCTCACGACTGCCGACTTGCATACAGCTTTCTTTCCCGGCTCGGGCATGCTAGCGCTCACCGCTGCTGACTCGGACACGCTCACTGCTGCTGGCTCGGGCACGCTCACTGCTGCTGGCTCGGGCACGCCAGCGCTCACCGCTGCTGGCACGGGCACGCCAGCGCTCACCGCTGCTGGCACGGGCACGCCAGCACTCACCGCTGCTGGCACGGGCACGCCAGCGCTCTCCGCTGCTGGCACGGGCACGCCCACCGCTGCTGGTACGGGCACGCCAGCGCTCTCCGCTGCTGGCACGGGCACGCCAGCGCTCTCCGCTGCTGGCACGGGAGGAAACGGGGTCACAGGACCGGCAGGCCCCCTCTTCCTCCTCTTCCTCCTTGGGCGCGGTGCAGAGACCACAGCTGGGTCAGAGGCGGGTTGGGGGAGTTCGGTCTCTGGCAGGGCTGACTCCGACGATTCCGAGGCAGACTCCCACGATAACCGTCTCCCTCGCTTCCCGGGGAGACCGACGGGTGTGGGAGGCACCTCAGGACTCGGTGAGGGATGTGCCTGATCCCCCAGAGTGGCCACGGCCAGGATACGACCCTCTGGAACCGTTGGCAGCTGGGTAGGTGGGGACCTCTGGGGCTCCTCCTCTCGCCCGCTCGCTCCGGAACGACCTCCCCTGGTCCCCCGGAACACCACAAGGCGAGAGCCCTCAAAACAATCTCGCTTGCTGGCTGACAACATCCAGTATTGCCTCCTGTCTGCTGAGTTCCCTTGTGGTCGGTTCATTCTGTCAGGGTTAGGCAAGGGAGGAACTCAGGTGCAGACAGGGATTCTCAACACAAAGGGTTTATTAAATACAAAAAGGGGGAAAACAAAACCCACGAGGGGGAAAACAACAGCTAGGGCAGGAACTAAACAACTTAACAGGGCAGGATTGATAAGACAAACAAACTCTTGACACTAACTACAAACACTCACGGTAATACAAGGACTTCAGAGGGTACAGCACAATCTCACACACGATCACATAAGTAGAACACATCTGAGAAACACAATGAACCGACGCAGGACAGAGCACACTAGGAGATCTAAATAGGGGGAACAATTAAGACACGACAGGTGTTACAGATAGGACAATCACGACACGACTAGGATAACAAGGGGGGCGGGGCAAGGGAACGAGACAACACAAGCACATGGCCCAAAGACAAGGCCATGCGCTTGTACACAAAACATGGGTCTGTCATGATCCTGCCTCAAGACTAGGAAAAATCAAGGACACGAGGGCAGAATCATGACACATATAACGCATGACATCCCTAATCCTACCTAATAGCCTAAACTTAACAACTACCTTATAAACTATTAATAAGCAGCAAATAAGGAGTTAACTGAGGCAAAAATCATAGTTAATGGTTAGTTAATAGTGAGAATTGGACCCTAAAATAAAGTGTGACCGTAAAGTTTTATTGATTTTTCCAATCATTCATCTAAAAGGATTTACATAGCTTTCTCTTGTCATTACAGCTGTTTTTATTTTTGTGCATATAAATAACCATTTAAAGGATATTATAGGTTTTTAAAGGATAGTTCAGACAAAAATTAAAATTATGTCATTAATTACTCAGCCTCTTGTCATTCCAAACCCATTAAGACACAAATTGTTTGATGAAATCCAAGAGCTTTCTGACCCTCCATAGACAGCAATACAACTGACATATTCAAAGCCCAGAAATGTAGTAAGGACATCGTTAAAATAGTCAGTATAAAAAAATATAGTGACATCAGCAGTGTTTGTAATAACGGCGTTTAAAAGAACGGCGTTAGGTAACGACGTTATTTTTTCAATAACACGGTAATCTAACTAATTACTTTTCCCGTCGTTACAATGCCGTTAACGTTACTGAACGTTAACTGCGGTGCGTTACTTAATAAACTATGCAATCCGAATGCACCCCTGGCTCACACAGCGAGTGAGCAGGTGGGTTAATAACGAGATAAGCGATTATGATTGGCTAAGGCAGAGTCATGTGTTTCATGGTAGCCAATCAGAGCCAGTGTTTTTACACACATGCCTGCACATGCGGCAGTGCCAGCTGTGCCAAACACACACACACACGCACGCAACAGCAGAAATGACGAGTCAGGAGCAATCCGATGAAAAGTTGGCATTTTCAAGGTGGAGATATAAGCACTACTTCAAATTCATTGTGGTCAAAGGCAAGAACGTGCATTTAATGTGTACATGTAATGTGTGACACGCATCTAAATAGCTAGTGGGCAAAACCACTTTTCTTACAAAGATAATACTTAAAGTGCAGGATAAAACTCTTGCTGTCTGTTAACGTGCAATAAATATCGAAAGTTTTGTACGAACACCTGTCTGTTCTACTCATTTCAACTGGCTTGTGAAAAAAAAAAAGAAAAATAATTGACAAATAGCAACTATTTTTTTTTTTTTTTTTTTTTTTTACAGTAACGCAAATAGTTACTTTCCCTGGTAACGAGTTACTTTTATTATAGAGTAATTCAGTTACTAACTGTACTTTTACTACTGTTACTTTTTGGAACAAGTATTGAGTAACCATAACTAATTACTTTTTTTAAAGTAACGTTCCCAACAGTGGACATCAGTGGTTCAACCTTAATTTTATGAATCATTATGAAGAATATTTTTTTGTGTGCAAAGAAAACAAAAATAACTAACAATTTCTTAACTTCCATTTCAGTATTCAACCCAAAATGTAGGAATTTTCAGCAAGTAGAAAATCTAGTTTTATACAGTTACCCATGAATTGGATGCTAAATTTTATTTTAAAACCTGTTTGATATTGACTCAATATCCTCTGAACCTTTAGGCTTCAAGAAGATTTCTACAAAACTCATGGCTGTCCTCCATAATTCCTGTTCTTTCTGACAACAAAGCTCTTTAACAATGAAACGCGTGATTCCAACTTTAGAAGTGAAAAGCAGGACATTTTTAGCATTACCCCTAATCCTTACTAGCACATCCCAACAACATCACTGTTTGTAATGAACAGATCCATCCATTATATTTCTCAACTCTGATCTGAATCCATAAATTCTGAGCTTTTCTTGATAGGTAACTGCACGATTGAGTTAGCCAATGAAACCGGTTACAAGGCAAAGGATTGCACTTAATTGGTTTGGAGGGAATCATTCTACATAGACACATAAATCTTCTCCTAGGGACAATTAAGAATACTTTAAACATTAAATAATGCTCATGTTGAAATGTAATTACAATTAAAATAAGATTTAATGCTGTTGATAGCAGCAAGCAGCCACACAAAGAGAGACTCAGCACACATGGGAGGAATGCTTGAAGCAGTCAGCTGTTTCGGACTCAAATGTGGTTACTTGGATACAATAAATGTCAGTTTTCATCAGCCAAATTTTTGAAGTAAATGACTGCTGATGTTGTGACTCTTTCCTTATGGTCATCAAAACCAGAGTAGTAATTGGTCATCAAAGCTCTAACGTTTGCAGTTTGAAACAATTAGTCTCTTCAGCTCCAGCTTGTTTAAAGAGCTTCAGACAAAAATTATGTGCTTAGACAACAAATGCTGATTTGCATTGCTAATAGCTGTTTTACATTAGTTTGTGGTTATGCATACAGTTTCTGTGCTTTATGGAATTCAACTAAAAGAACTTGTGCTCTTGCAGCCAATCAGAGAAGACATCTGAAGGGATGCATGTCATTTCCTGTTTTGTGTTTACTAACTGTTATCTCACTGATTTGAGCTGTCTTTGAAAGTGGCCTGTGTTACAAACCTCTTTTCCCACCCTGTGTAGGCAAATGTGGCAATTCCAAAGCAAATACTTGCAAACAATATCAGATACATGCATTTCAAAGACAAATTCTTTCTCTCAGATTCAAGATGTCATGAAACAGATATTAAATACTTAATTCATGTAAATATATTTATGTCTAAAAGTTTTAACTTTGTTTCATTAATCAATTAAACATAGTGTTTCTTTCACTTTTGTTACACTAAGTATGTTTTGTTTAATGCATGGCTTAAAAGATTCTTATGAATAGAAAATTTAACTTAACATTTCTCTCTCTCTCTCTGAAATATATATCCAGTCTTATTTCATTATTTTTGATTACAGCTGAGGTAATCTAGTTTAGTTGTTAGTGATTAGCTTAGTATCTCATGCTACGTATCTAACCAAACAGTGCATCTATTATTATTACTTTTATGAATATCAGATAAAAAATTAAAGAGCAATTACTGCAGAGATCCAGGTAAATCCACATGTTTTTCTACAAGTTTATGAATTACTGTTAAAATAAGACTAAAATAAATACACTGGTGATTGATAGTTAATTTGATTGCATGAACATTTCCCAGCAGCTCTCCCAACTCCTCTGTTCTCCTGCACTGCTTTGATGGCTGATGAATATTCATGAATATAAATGATCAGACTGATTGGTTCTCGGACTTGAATTAGCTGACGGCGCTCCAGGTGGTGACAGAATTTACAGTCTGAAATTCTCATGTATATATGCAGACCCTTCACTCAGTAAATGAGGCAGAGTCGAAATGATTACTCATCCGACGTGTCTCGCCATTGTAAGTTACTCTAAATCAATTAACTCTGAATATCTGTCAAAGAAGGAAGAGGATTTAAACAGCACTACATATCCCATTAAACTTTATCTGAGTCTGTTCACTCAGGAGTGCAGCAGTTGCTTAGCTCTCCACACTATGAGTTCTCAATCTAGATATCATGCTCTTCAAACGTAATGTTTTCAACTCAGGGCCTTTATTATGAATGTGACAGTCACCTTGCCTGTGTGTTGGGTATTAAACACGTTTCCTCAAGCATGCAATAGCCATTGAATAATGAAGTGAATTGAATCCAAGCTCTTTTCTAATCCCCGTGGAGAGAGATGGTTCCCTCGGCTTTGTCGTTAAACCCCACATAGAGAAAAGAGGAGATTTATGCTCTTAATGCTTATTGTAGCCCAAGAGTCATGTGACTGAAGATGAATATTGTCTTTTAAGGAGGGACTCATTGAGAGATGCCTAGATGTGCAGGTTTAACATCACCATTGTGGCCCTTTTCAACCTTGAATAGATCTTGCAAAAAAAAAAAAAAAAGGAAGACTCAACTGTCTTTACTCTCATGTCATTTCAAGGCTTTATGATTTTTTTTTTTTTTCCAGTGGACCACAGTAGTTCTTTCCATTCATTGATACAGTAGTTCATAGGCAGCTGTCAAGATGTTTAATAATTTTTGATAATATAATTAGAACAGTATTCCCATTTTTGTGCTACAAGTCCCATTTGGAGAAAGTTATTTTTTCAATATTGTGTTACTCCATGAAAAGTAAATATTTTTTTGTTACCTGGGATGGGGTTTCTTATTTATTTAATAAAGAAAGAAAGAAAAAAAGAAATTACATTTTTTGTCAACTGTAAAGGCCCTTTCACACCACACAAGTGAAATTAATAAGCCTCAATCTGCACTCTCAGCATGGGTGCAGGAGAGGCGTCAGTGAATAAATGGGAAAACAAAGTAACTTGCATTAATCATTTGAAAGAGTAACTAATGTTATGTTACTTAGGTTATGCATTACTGTACTACTGTAGTTACTTGAACAAAGTAATGTGATTACCTCTGATTACCCCAACACTGTAAGTAATAACATTGGAATAAACGGACCATAATTTAAATCAATAGTTCACCCAAAAAATTATAATGTACTCACCCACAGGCCATCCAAGTTTAATACTCTAAGTAGCAGAAATCTGGAGAAATTCAGATTTATATCACTTATTCACCAATGGGTCCTCTGCAGTGGATGGGTGCCATCAGAATGAGAGTCCAAACAGCTAATAGAAACATCACAATAATCCACAAGCTCCAAGCTTGGAGCTTGAAAGTCCATCTAACAATATTTACTTAAAGGGATAGTTCACCCAAAAATGAAAACTCTGTCATTAACTACCCTGTCTAATGTTGTTTCAAACCCATGAGACCTTCCTTCATCTTCTAATCTTCAAATTAAAACATTTTTGATGAAATCTAAGAGCTCTCTGACCCTCTACGGATAGCAATGCAACTGAAATGTTCCCAGGTCTAGAAACGTGGAAAGGACATTGATCAAATAGTCTATGTGACATAAGGGATTCAGCTGTAATTTTATGAAGCTAGGATAATATTTTTACTAACTTTTTACCATCTTCTGCCATTTTTTCTCGTAGCTTTGTAAAATGACAGTTGAACCACTGATGTCACATGGACTATTTTACCGATGTCCTTGCTACGTTTCTGGGACTGGGAACATTGCAGTTGTGTTGCTGTCTATGGAGGGTCAGAGAGCTCTCGGATTTCATCAAAATTATCTTAATTTATATTACAAAGGGAAATTAAGGTTTTATGGGTTTGGAACAACATGAAGGTGAGTAATTAATGGCAGAGTTTTCATTTTGGGGTGAACTAACCCTTTAAAGCAACAAACGATGAATAAATAAAACTGCTTGCTTCTTGTGTAAGAACATTATAGTCAGAGCTCTGTTTATATGTATGAGGAGTCACGTACTCAACAGGTACTGGGCTACTCCACAGCACGGACCGACTTGACATGTCTAAAATAGTCCAAATATGAACACTTATTATAGGCTCAGATTTGTAACAGCCTTATTTTCAGTTTTGTGAACTATCCCCTTAAACACCTTGAGATTTTGCTTAATTGGTATTGACTAGCGTTAAGAATTCTGCCCAGTTGATAACTCAATATTTCACTGCCTCAGAGTGTTCACACATGGTTGACCAAGTGTGTGAGATTAAGCGCTGCGAGCAAGCAAGGTTTTTCCACAGGGAAACCACAAAGAGATTCTCTGCAGATACAGAGATCCAGAAAAAATAAACAGCTGTAGTCAGTCAATGTATTTCTCCTTCATGAATCAAGGTATCATTTAACAATCCAATGTCACCTTTAACACTTTAATGAAATCAAAGGATAATTAGAAGCGTAAATCATCAAACACAAGGATCCAGGTCACACTGAAGTCTAGAATGTCCTTCTTGTGTACAGTTTATTGAGTGTCCTTCCTTTTAGTTGGAGCAGGTTTATTAGAGTGCTGCTTGTCTTGATCGCTGCAGTAATTCCCATCACATCGTGCCGCCTGAAGGCTGCAGGTAAATCTTGGAGAAACAAACTGGGCCTCCATAGGAAAAACATTGCCATGGTGATAATATCTAAAAGATGCAGATATAGATATAGTATAAGAAATGTCACATTGATTTCCAGAACTCATCCCAGATTAACATCATGTTTATAACAATGCTTGGACCTCTGAGGGTTAGTTTCACATAATCATTAACCATCATTTGGATCATTTTAGATGCATGTAAAGGTTCCAGAATATAAAGAGAGAGAAAAAATGAGAAGATGGCCATAGTAAAGATCTAGTGTTGAATGCAGCTGAAAAGCATCTATTGAGTTTTAACTAATTGTGCCATAACAGTAGACAGTAGTTCACTGAATCAATAGTTAGAAACAGTAGTTAACTGAATCAGCACATGTTCTCTGTCTGAATTCACTGTTCTCTCTGGCCGATGCATACAGTCTTTTTATCCTGCTGTAATTAGCTTTAGTCTAGATTCACTGAGCTGAATATGAATGTGTAAAAATATATATGTTTTTTCTGTGACTTCCCGCTGAACACTCTGTGTGATTCACGTTACTGAGTTCCTTCATCAGAACTTGATCAGTGATTCTCAATAGCATTTGCTCCAGGACTAAGATTTCACACTGGACAACAGTTATATATTATATTTTTATTAAACATATTAATATTATTATTTTTAACTTCATAGAACCAATAACATATTATTGCTATATGTTGCGCCCATGCCTTCTGCAAACAATAATACATTTATAAAGCACTTAAGAGTTCTTGTGCAACAACCTTTGAAATCATCAACCAAATCTGGCATTTTCAAAAATTGATCCGTCCCTTTATTTCCCTATAATTACTATGAATGTATATATATTGTAAGTTGTGTTTTACTATTTGGATTTATATTACGTTTTTTTCCTTGTTATTCGCAATCCTATCATAACAGACGCACCAGTTCTGACACAGAGCTCGCCGCTATGCATTGTGACTTCCGCTGATGAGTTTTTATGGTCTAATTCTCTAAATCCAGCAAACATCAACAAATCTCTTAAGGTTGATTTTTTTTGTGTGTATTTAAATAAAGAAACGATAGAGTGTTTGGCGACAGTGGAGCATGAAGCAAGCACATTATCTGCGTCATTATAATGGAAGAGGGGAAATCGATGTGCCCCCGCGTGCCTCAAAGAAGCAGCGAACAAACACACCAACCCATGTCCCAAACACCGACACGCAAACTGAGCGCACAAGAGAGCTCATTCACAAGTGTCTGTGCTTCTCCAGATAGTGTTTGCTATGTAAATTGGCATTGTTGTTATTACAGTGGTAATTAGCTAGAGCAGAGAGTGTGAAATAAAAGCCAGAGCCACAAGCACGCAAGACTGGCAGCTGACAATGTCCCCACACCCTTCAGTTTAGGACTAACACTCTTGTTTGCAGTTATGCATCCCTTTGCATTTGAACCTATGCATTTTTTAGAAGTAATAAAAAGAGTATTTGTTTGTGTTTACTCATGCGATTCACACATCTGGTAAGTGGGATAGCCTACTGTGTGTGTCTGATGTTCTCAATGACATGCATGTTTTACGTAACGCACATCTGCCTATTTTTTAAGGCCATCCGATCCATTTAAGAAAAAGTCTTGTAGGTTGCGACACTTTCTATTACTGGCAGGGACACACACATGGGAAAAAAACACATACGTCTTCCTCAAGGCTTGCAATTTTCTCAGCCGTTTCACCCACAAGCCCTCTAAAATACTGTCATTACTGGCACTGGATAGTTCCTATAAGTCTTTTTGTTTTAGCGAGGTCATCCTGGGTGTGTTATCTCATGTCTGCAGTGCATAAATGATGTGTGTTTTTTTTTCACTGCACATTTTACAGGTTGTAACAGTTACTCAGAGTGCACACTCGTTACCAGACTGGTTCATGAATATGAATTAGGTGGCGTTTGCCCCTAACATTGACATTACTGTTTTGTTGTTTTTAAAGATCATTAAATGTGTTTAGTGACTGGCTATTTTTAAAAATAAAATATCTTAAAATATAACAATTTTTCCTGAATATATAATATAATATACAGTAATAGGTTCAACTTTTAATTAGAAAAAAAAAAAAATAGACTAAAATAAATTACTAAAATGTTACCTAAATTGAAAATGAAAACAAAACAAAAAACAAATATGAAAAGGAATTCAAAATGTTCATTCCTGAAACAGTTTTCTATGCTGATTTAAGATTCAAATTATGTTAAAACAAGTTTGTTTGATATACTTACTTTCATACTCAGTAATATATATATATATATATATATATATATATATATATATATATATATATATATATATATATATATATATATATATATATATTGCCGTTACCTTACTTTCATGCCCGTTCCTATTGTGATATGTTCCAATAATGCATTTAAACATAATTTCAAAATCACTTTTCAGAATGGAAAACATTACTCATTTATAATGCCATTTTAAAATTGAATCAATATCCTAAAGCTCTGTAAATAAGTCTGGTAATAATATGTACAGGTTTCTCTCTGGTCTGCGGTTAAGTCCTGGAGGTGCCTTTATAGCTGTATGAGTATTACAAATGGAAGATATGAATATGATACCTGGGACATGGACACACACATACTGTACGCACATAAATGCACACACATACACGCATTCACTCTCACTTCGTTTCTCTGTAATGCATTATGATCATTTGTTTCAGACCCCAGGCACTGAAACACATTATAAAAGTCCTGGAAAAAAAAAAATTATGTTAAAGAACCTTTAGGTCACACAGTTTAGGGAGAGAGAGAGAGAGAGAGAGAGAAAGAGAGAGAGAGAGAGAAAATAAATAAATAAATAAAACTTTTTATATATTAATGTCAAAAGTGTGATACATACAAATAATGTTAGACAGACAGACAGACGGTAGTTCCTGAAGCAGTAAGTTTAATTCTGGTGGTGCTGATGTATTGTCTGATATTCCATTGTATATGGTTCATTCTTATGCATCTATTATTACTACTGCAGTAGCATGAAGACTGCAGAGGTACAAATACCTCCAGGAAACATTGAATTGTGTCTGCTTATAACCTCACCATACATCACCTGTCTCACGCGCTTGGGGCGTCACCATCGAAAAGCCATCAGTGTAAGAAATGAAGGGGGAAGGAGGTGATATTTCCCCTCCTTAACACAGACCTCAATTATGTCCCCTATCCACCCCAATTAACCATCCCAACAGAAACATCAATACCAGACTGATGTTCCAGCAGCCTCCATCCCTCACCAAACACTCAAATAATCCCACGATCACTGCAGGGTCCATCAGTCTGACATAGATGAAGAATTCTCCACATTAATCCATCTCGAGTCTGTTTCTGTGCCGGCTGTATTCATTCTGTGGGTCTGTGCAAAAGACAGTATCAGATTCAGTGTCCTTTTGAGCAATTTAAACCTAAAGTATCAACAATCTGCAATGTTGTTTTCTTCCTGCTATTTCTGAGTATAGGATAGTATAGGATAGGATAGGATAGGACAAGATAGGATAGGATAGGATAGAAGTTTCTGCAACTCTGGCAACAGTTTATATAAATGTGCACAAAATCAACTTAACTCTGGTAAACTTTTATTTGTGTCTGAATTTTTTTAATATGAGTGTCTGACCAGTACACTGTCCGTTCACGTCACCTTCTTTCTGAAGTGCAGTACACACAGGATAAGGTTTACTTTGGACCAGACAAAAACATCCAATTTTATTAATTATTCTCTAACAAACATGCCATGAATGTTAGAAGTGTGTGTTTTTTTTTTTTAAATGTGGTATTTAAAATAAATTCGTTCCCCTACAGCTTTACGTATTTTGATGACACTTACATGAGGTGGCAACTTGCAACAGGCAATAAGCGTAATAAGCAATGCACAAATTAACCATAGAAAGTGCATTATGCAGCAGGTTTTATGTGCATCTGATATAGTGACAAAAATGACTAGACATAAACACATGGCAAAGACAAAGTTATTAAAATACATTCTGGGCATTACTAAAAACATTCAGGGTTTAATGGAACCTCTCGGGCGTCTCGTGTACGTGTCCAATGGTGTGAAGTGAGCGGGGCTCTGCTCTTGCAATTCTCTCAGTCTCTAAAAATGCTGAGTTACAAGCTCGTTTCAGGGATTGTGGGATCTACAGCAGAATGGATGAAGTTTATGCAAACGGAAGAGAATATATATATATATATATATATATATATATATATATATATATATATATATATAGATAGATAGATAGATAGATAGATAGATAGATAGATAGATAGATAGATAGATAGATAGATATCTATCAGAAGTGGTTGAGGTTGTTTCTGTACTTCAGGTGAATTCAGTGCTTATATGACTGTTACATTCAGATTAGATCGGTTTTGCATACTTGGATTGCTGCTGAGTTAAAATCATAGACTGTATAAAAACATGAAGGTTGTGTCTGTGACATCTCTGAAGAGTGTTTTTGAAGCTCAAAGTTGGCGGAGCCGGCCGTCACCATAATTTCATAATTGAAAATGGGCAAAGACAGTGGTGACAGCAGGGGCAATCCACCTGTCACTCAAGTGGCCACGCCCTTAATTATGCAAAACTTTAAGGCGTAGTATAATTTTAATTGATGAGTAAAAAAAAAATTAACCCCCCTCACAGTTGTCGTGAAGGGCAACATTTGGCTTTTTTTTTATAGGGCTGACTCCCCTTTTGGAGCCATCCTTTAGCGGCCAGTCAAAGAATTGCAGTTTTAGTCACTTCCTTGTTGGTTTTATTAGAGAGACCGGAAAGTTGCAGCTTGTTTATTTATTTATTTATTTTTATTTTTTTTCTGAAAATGTATTCACTCTCAGGTCATCTAAGATGTAGATTTGTTTTTTTTCTTCATCAGAACAGATTTGGAGAAAAGTAGCATTGCATCACTTGCTCACCAATGGATCCTCTGCAGTGAATGGGTGCCATCAGAATTTTGTGGTTTTAGTTTTTATGATTTAACTAGTGGGGCAGTGGCATGAGTGCTGTTTCCAGTTCTCTCTCTCTCTCTCTATGTGTGTGTGTGTGTGTGTGTGTGTGTGGCTGTGGCTGTCTGATTGAGATGGAGTGCTATAATCAGTGTCCTGTCTGTAAAGTGTTTGATGAAGCAAGAGAAAGACAATAAAGAGAGAGAAAAATGGGAGAGAAAGACCAACTGGAGAGATTGACTCAAGTGCCATTCACTTCCCTACCTGTTCTCCAGAAGGATTCCTTCATTTGTTCGTTCATTCCTTCATTTAACTTAATCTGTGTCATGCGAACACTTTCTTTCCTTGTTTGTTATCTTTGCCTCTCTGTCTGGGTCAGCTCATGTGTTTCAAATGCTGTTTTGTAATTATGCTGTAATTATTTTAAAGCATAATTTAAAGGTAACAAAATGAGTGTGTCTGTGTGTGTGTGTGTGATATTGGCATTCTTCGTTCAACAGCTGTATTGCCGTAGGCTGTTCAGTGGGGGGACAAATTGAGCCATTCTCCTCTTTCTAATTCTTTTTCTTTTCTCTGCAACTTCTCTAAGAATGAACTGTGCTCACTGATAGTGTTGTTTATTTGCACACAGTATTATTCACTAAATTCACTAAAGGAATTCTGCATATCAGGTTATGGCACAAACAAGGTTAAAGAAAGAGTGAAAACAATTTTTGTGGCACATTTCGCCACACAGGCCGGTTGTGAGATCTCAGTTGTGGAGGAAGCAGCAGTCTGTTTACCAACCCATGCATACTGCACATGCAAATAGAAAAATGCTACAGATGCTTTCAAGAGCTGGCAAGCTCTAATCTGATTGGCTGTTTTTATTTAACCTCCAGCAGCAAGGTTTTTTGCCAGGTTAGTATTATTAAATGACTGAAAGGTGTTTTAAAATGTTTGCTATTATGCTATTGAAAGAGGAAACCAATAAGGTGACCAATAAATTTGCTTTGCTGTGCACATCTGGACCCAAGATTTGTGTTTCATACACAGCTAACAGAAAATGATTTTTGAATGTCAGGACATAGGCCCAGCCTTGAGACATGTTTAGAGTCATATGCCACATTTCCACCAAAATTACCCAGAACATATGTACCACAAACTATTTCCCCAGGAACTTTTTCCCTGTTTCCACCGCGGTCTTAAGTACCGGGAAGATTAGGCAAATAGACTGGGGACGTAGGTCTGTGTGCATTTCTCAATCCAAAGTATGCTGATTTTGGACTTTCATCCTCGGTAGTTCATACTTTGCACATTCGTCTCAGGAGTGTGATGTCCGCGACGACACAAGTCCGGTAAATCTGCAAACAGCAGCGTACTTCATAACTTGAGTCAGCTCACCTTGGCTACTGCTATTTTCCTCGCTGTGTATTTACAATAAAACAAAATAGGATATTGAATACCACTGCCTCCTTTTGTTTTTATTTGAACAAAATAATAGCCACAGAAATGTACTTAGTTCAGGGATATGTGTATATATACAGCCATTAAAATGAAACGAAATATAATATCATTTAGTCTTTTTTATTTTCATTTTAACATATAGATAAATCGGATACAGACCAAAGATTACCTGTTAGATTTATCCAAAACGAATTATATTTTATGTTTAACCACTAAAGAGACATCAGAGCCAGCGGCACACATCAGAAGGTCTAGCCGAGGTGAGGCTGCTCTCGGCGGATACATGAGGACTGAGCTCCCGCTGATCGCATGGAGCTCACCGTCTCCGAAATCGACGAAACACATTTTTAAATAGGCGCTGTCTTTTTAAATAAACTGCAGATTTGAGTTTTAAACAACTACATTCTCACCTGAAATCCTTTTAAAATTACATTTCATGACATAATAACAGTAATATTTTGGAAATGATCCGAATAAATGGTGGTTGAAT
Source organism: Carassius auratus (assembly GCF_003368295.1). NCBI lineage: Eukaryota > Metazoa > Chordata > Actinopteri > Cypriniformes > Cyprinidae > Carassius > Carassius auratus. The sequence goes on from NC_039262.1 coordinate 22,948,680, forward strand.
CACAATGCTGCGTGAACTCAACCAATCAGAATGTTTAGCGCCCAAGTCCTGCCCCTGAAACTTCCGGAACTTTGAAAAAGTACCACCTCGCCAGCAGGGACTTTCTGAGGGGCATTTTTTACCCGGAACTTTATTTAGTTCCTGGTGGAAACACACCGAGTACCAGCCCAATGTCCCTAGTTCCTGGGTAAAGTTCCTGTGGTGGAAATGCGGCTATATACTGTACAATCTTCTAGGTTTGCTTATAATACCACAGTCAAAATGATGAATAAACACTTATTTGAAAGACGCAGTTTTTCTGAGTTGTATTTAATTTAATTGTATATATATATATATATATGTATATATATATATATATATATATATATATATATATATATATATATATATATATACAAAATATACATATATATATTTATATATTCATCAGCTCTGCCTTAGCTCCTAGCGATCTCGTCTCCACCGTGGCCCATCATCCCTCTGGCTCTACCTTGGTCAGTCGTTGACCATCCACTACCTCGCGACTCCACTCCTCTGGCTTCGCCTTGTCACTCCGTCCCACTGGCTCTGTCAGGCTCCTCCTTCCCAGAAGGGGGCGAACTGTCATGGTTATGGACTTTTTGTGTTCCTGATCTCCTGTCTTTTGTTCCTTTAACCTAAGGTGCATCCAAAAACTGAAAAATGCTGCCTTCAAAGGTCGCATTCCAAGGTAGGAAGGCATCAAGGCACGTCCGAAATCAATGTCAGCTTCATTTCCTGTCTCCTGAGATGCCTTCATCGGTGCGTTCCATTCTGCGACAGTTAAGCCAAAAAATAAAGATGACATCTGAAAGTTGCGGTCGGTGGTCAGTTTGTGTATAAATGTATGTTTCTGAACAACGTTTTCCACTTTTTATGTAATTTCGAGCGAGAAATTAATATTGCAGTAATGAAATATCCACTTAGTTATTACCAAAGCTCTCTATATTTTGCTATAGATCATTAAATCATTACTCCGCCTCAGAAGCCTGTCCGAAATCCGTTTCATGAGGTGCCTTCGGGCAAAAACGCTGGCTGCAAAGTCATTGCCTGATTAGACAGCAAGGAAGCAAGTCACCTGCCTAAGTCTTCGGATGCAGCCCTAGTTTCCCTTAGTTGCGATGATTAGTTCATTATGTTCACCTGTATAGCTTACTTCGACTAGTTAATCATCTGGTTTTCTCCATTTGTTTTGAAGTTGGAATTAAAGACTATTTACGTTTACTCGGTCTTGCGTTGTTGCTACAACCACGTTCCGTAACAATATGATTAATTATACATGTAAAATATGATTTCTTGTTCCTTTGTTTTGAAGCACATTTAGATCCTGGAACTTGGGAAACTTTGAATAACCCTGTGTTTTGCAGTAGTCACTTGTCATAGTACACCAGCATTCATTTAAAGCGTGTCATATTGTAAGTCCTGTAATAACACAGTGGCACTCATCGGATTCAACCTGCTGAAGGTCAGTCAGTGTCTTAGGGGAAGAGCTGAAATAAAACAGGCATATTCGGTCACATTTTCAAGAGTCACTCAAGAGAATGATGCTATTTGTGACAGCAATAAACCTATACATTAAAGAACTGCTTCATATTTCTTCTACTCTACCAGCTTCTCACTTGCAGGGGCACAAATGCCACACGCATAGGGAAAAGAAAGTGAAGTGTTCAAGCATTAAAAAGAGGCTTGCTAAGAAAAATAAATAAATAAATCTCCCTGACCCAGAAGAGTGTAAAAGCCTGCATTGGCAGGAGTTAATCACTCCTTACAAATAACCATTTATTAAAGTTCCTCCAATGATATTATTCAAGTAAAATAAAAGCCAATCCAATTCAAATAATAAAATTAAATAAAATAGTGAACTTTTGTAATAATGTCAAATTAAAAGTTTTGCTTTTAATGTGCATTTTAAAGTTCTATTGTACATTGTGATAATCAGAAGTGTTGACTAAAAGACTAAAGCACATTTAAATTAAGTAAATAGAGTCCATTTTGATTTTCTATATTAAATATTGAAGTATGCTGGGATTGTAGCAGGACTCTGCTGTATGCTTGAAGGAACGGTATGCTACATTCGATGAGCTCGGTCTGCCAGCACTGAACACATCCTGTGTGACTGACAGCTCTGCTTCTTTGTTTCTCACCCTCTAAAATGAGTCAATTTGTTTCTCAGTGAGTGACAGCGCTCCTGACAACTGTGCATGAGTCACACATTCATCTACATGGGTAACTGATACATAACATGGACTTTCTTTTTTTAACACCGTCAAGAGTTGAGGTTTCAAAGAATAAGGGAAAGTGTTTCTCTGAGATTCTGTGACTGGTCCCCCTTTAAGTTTTAAATTTTTACCTTCACTGGTTTATATTAAATGGTCTGAAGGTGTGGTGGCATTTACATATTAAAGTGGGACAGAATATGATGAAAGAGACATGATTATTGACAATAAAATAAACATCCAAAGCTAAGCCAGCTAGCGAAACAGCCAGCTAAATTACTGCTTTTCAAACAGCCTTTTTGTGGTCATTTTATAATATTGAAATGTAAAGTTATACAAAAGTAGCTTGATATAAATCACCAGAACAAGCAAACTGTAAATTGCAGGTCTTCAAGGTTACTTTGTTGCTCATCTTTGCTTATTTTATTCACAGAACCAAGAGATATTGGCCTGTATTGCATTTAATTCATCAGGCAAAGCTTTTAATTGGAGTGATTTCTAACAAAATAAATGGATTAAGTAGTTTTTACTGAACAAATGTGCTGTCCGTGTTTTTTTTATTATGATGCTAATTCATAATTGTCTTTTGTCCCTGGCAGCCAATTTTCTACATAACTGTTGGTGTCCTGATCACCCTGTCTGTGTTTATTTTGAGATTATATAATATCAGATATATCGAATAAGAATGATCTGAACTACTGGCCTGATCATAAAACAACAAGCATTTAAAAATCTTTATGAGCCATGCACATTATACCTAAAAAAGGTGGAGGCTGTGATAGATGTCAGCTTCCCAAAGTATTTTGTTTCAACTATCCACATTAAACTATCATGACACGGACACACAGATAAAGTGTGTTCATATATTTCAATGCATAAAACTAGGAAAATAATTCTCTCAGTGGAATGAGGACACGTCGCTCCTCGTCTCTGATGTGTCATGCCGTCCCAATAAATAGAGGATTTGATGAGAGCGTCTCCTCTCACCTTAAGCCCAATAAAGATTTCATTACTCTTCCCTGATCTCAGGGCTGCAATTAAAACCCGACGTCTCATCAAGGAAAGTGAGAGAAAGGGAAATCCAGACGAAAGTAAGAAGTGTGTGTATTTGTGTGTGTACCTCTTGTGCCAACCTATATATGCCCTATATGTGACTGTCTGTAAAATGAAGCCTCTCTACATGTGTTCACCTCCCATGGCAACAGTACATCATAAAATAATAACACTGAAAGGCTTTGATTTGCGGTGAATGACTGATGCTGCTTCCTGTTGTGAGAAAAAGTACATTTAAGCCTTAGTGCTGCGCCCTGCTGGGTAGAAATCACAGGGGCTGACTCCAGTCAAACATCCCTTCAGATGTATTACACACAAAACACATCTATATATTGAATAATAGTGATATTTAAACAGCAGGATCGCCATTTTCAAACAGATTTCATACATTGTTATTTTGCTGAAAATGGTGGCTGGCCTCTTTTTTTCCCAGAACGCCGTTTAAACATGAAAGGATTGATGTTTAGCTTTGTTTACCACTGTAGAGAGAAGCATTGAACGGCTCTTTTAAAGTCGGTGCAATTTTCCACCTGGGTCTGCTTGGAAAGATCTGGTTTGGAGAATAAATATATCAACTTTTTGAGATCTTGAAAACTCCACGTCTAGTTACTTGATCTTGGTCTTTCTCTTCTCCATTTTCTTCCATAATTTCAAGCATAATAGTCTTTCCCAAGGAGTCTTCTCTACTGATTATACAGCTGAAAGAAGTAACCTCTAGTGTTTTTGTTTGATGAAGTTAGGTTGCAGCAAATAACCACTGAAGAGTAATAACTTTTCAGTGTAGGTGATCTACTGTGGGCCAACGAACAGGTTCATGACCATTATGAATTTCGGAGTTGGTTTGAGTTGCTGTTTTTTAGGAGGTCGAATATCCCATAGTGACTTCTTTTCAGTGTTTTATGGGCTGTTTGCTTCAATGGACCACAGAGCAACAAAAAAACATTTACAAGCTTTTTAAGGTCCTACTGGACAATCACAACCTTCAACTGTCCTCTGGAAGCTAGAAAACCAGCAGAATGAAGAGCTAGCACTTACTATACCATAACTGCTTAACCTTCTCTTGGGCAAATTCAGTAAAAAGATGCTTTGTACCATATTTCAGGGCATTTTATTCACCAACCACAGACAAAGCCGTTTACACAGAAACTACAGTAAATGCACTGAAATAATGTTGTGCCATGAGCATTTAAATTATGTGGTTCACTGTGTCTGAATTTGCATACTGTACAGTTTTTCTGTGCTGCATTTTGATGATGAACCTCTCATCTGTTATTAAAATATGTACATCTTCCTGTGGCCTCATGGGAATAGTAAATTGTCCATCAAATGCGCTCTTCAGAATTTCAAAAATATTAGGTAATCTGGATATTTTTTTTGCCCAGCACTACATAAATGTGTATCTTAACTTACTACTTAATGAAATGCACAAGTCGATGTTCTAGTCAGAATGTGTTATGTGAATATGTTATTTCCATAGCAATGCACATATTGTATCAAATCGTATTCAACATAATATTGTTTCAAGATCTCAAATTGCACAGATTTTTACTTGTTTCACAGTTGTAAACATGTTTGAACATTATGCACTTTCTTGTCAAATAAAACAATATTATCTCTCCTAACTAGTTGCTTATTAGCATGTAAATTGCTAGCATATTGGCTACTTATTAGTACTTATAAATCACAATACCTATTCTGCATGAACTTAATTCTGCCAATTACCTAGACCCTAACAACAACCTTAAAAACTAATAATAAGCAGTAATCATGAGTTTAGCCTGTGCCAATAGTGCTATTAGATCCCTGCTATCATCTGCCCAGAAAGCAGGCAATTTATGAAATTTAATTTTAAAAGAGTGATGTTAGATTACATTTTCTATTACTCATGACAGCAGATGTGTGATGTAGATTTTGAGACTTCGCCATTTCAAAGACAAACTGAATTTGAATCGATTGTGGTGATGCAATGGATTTTACAAGTAAGTATGCCAAATTGTAGTAGTCTGCTTTATCTTCCAGATACACTGCAAAAAAAAAAAAAAAAAATAATAATAATAATAATTCTTCATCAGCATTTTTGTCATACTTTCCATTATTAATATCAACAATCTTTAAATAAAGATACAGGTGCATCTCAATAAATTAGAATTTCTTGGAAAAGTTAATTTATTTCAGTAATTCAACTCAAATTGTGAAACTTGTGTATCAAATAAATTGTAATTTGAGTTGAATTACTGAAATAAATGAACTTTTCCACGACATTCTAATTTATTGAGATGCACCTTTATATTTAGTTGAGAAGCAAAATTAAATTTTAGATTACGAAATATATATCTAAATGAAATGACTTCAAGTTTTAAAAAATATTAATAATACTGCTATGGTGTAAGTAAAATATACTTAATTAAGAAAAAATCTTTAACTATTGGCATTTTTCAGAAAAGAAGTCTTGCTTTCAGAACTGATAAGTCTGTCTAGTGTGTTTGGAATTGACCTGTAAAATTAGAAACTATGCCATGCAAATAGTTCAGCAGGGTTTGTTTCCTACATATAAAAAATTACCATATTTGCTTAATACAATTTGTAAATCTGGTGCTACAGCATTGCATCCAATAAATAAGACATAGATTCCTTATGCTTGTGTGTTGTTTTCTGCCATATTGTTTGAACTTTGTTATATCTGCTGGCCGTGGTTGGCTTAAGAAGAGCTGAGAGAATAGAGAAAGAATCGTATTTGGTGGGCTGGAATAAATTGGTGTTAGATCACACTATAAGCTAGGCTAGCTTTAGCTGATAAGCAGGCAGTGTTGGAGCAGATGAGATCGAGAAAAGCGCTGATGCATATCTGCAATGGTGAGTGAACGGGATCCGGCTCAGATCGCGCTGTAATGAGTTCTACAGCACCACGACCCGACTGCAGCGTTTGATCAAAGACACGGGGCGGCCTACACCACTGTTTAGCATCACAATGTCATGCAGGGCTTAGAGTCAGACTACCAGCACTCCACACAGATACTGTTTCATAAACAGATACTGTAGATTCTATATTAGATATGGCAAATTTTAGTATAAGCTTGTCACATTTCCCGAAGGGTTATTAATAATGTGCCATTTCGGAACTAGGATAAATGCGACTATAAGTATGATACAGTTATGTTTAGCTTCTCAGTCACTCTCACTCTCTCTCTCTCTCTCTCTCTCTCTCTCTCTCTCTCTCTCTCTCTCTCTCTATATATATATATATATATATATACATATCTATGTATAAATACATTGTATTAGGCATCAAGCTTTATCCGAGTTTTCATTTAAGAGGTTCATCTACAATGATTTTTATCTCAGCCAAGGACTGAACCCACAGTCAGTGTAACATGAGATAGTATCAAGTTCTCCTTTTATAGATGTCATTACTTCTTTTGTCTTTTTGTGTCAGACTGATAAGTTTTTTTTTTTTTTTTTTTTTTTTAGCTCTTAAGGTCCACAGTAAAAGTGTGACTTAACTGATGGCCACAGCAAACAGCTATTTTACTATGGTTTTAACAAGAAAAGGCGGTTCAAACATTTATTCACACATCCTCCGAGCTTTAAACCTAAATATGTGATTTTTTTATTTTATTTTTTTATTATTTTGTAAGTATATCCTTGGAAATTTAACAAACATCAAACATCGCTCTGTTTAGGCAAAGGCATCTGAGCATTTCTTACGTCAAAGTTAATGAAAATGAGACAAAAATTACACAAAATCATTATTAAAATAGTTAAAACAAATAACAGTTTTAAAAATAAAAGTTAAAATCAATTTCAGTAGCTCAAAAAATGAAGTGAATTTGTCTATTCAGGACTTAATATTTTTGCAATTACATTTGGTTAGACCACGGGCACAGACCTCAACAGTTCAAAGTTCATAAAAAAAAAATAAAAAAATAAAACACTCAGTTTATTATGTTTTTTTATTTTTGTCTTTTGCTGAAAGCACTTGTAGAAAGTGTTTTGAGCTTCCTGAAGCTCAGACAGCAGTCGAGGATGGTGATGAAGTAGACAGCAGTGGGGGTTTATGCTGGAGAGGGTTTGGCAAGAGTCCGTGTTCCCTGACAGCTGCTCAATTAGACATTTCAGATAACACACCCTTAAACGGGAAAAGCTGTTTCAGTGTGTCAAACCTCTTGTAAACTGTCTGAATGGATTATGCTGGCTACATGGTGGTACGACCTAACCAGAACGAAGATTTAGCTAAAGCTGTCAGAGTTTTACACAAGTTCCAAGTGAACTCATAATTAGTCATGTTCTAGTGATCACCTGATTTCTGCCTGAGTGTAATTGGATGATGACAGAGGAGATGATTCTCAGACAGAACATCGGATTCATTTTTTTTCTTTGCTTTTTCACTTTTTTGAAGGTTTACAGTATATCCTTTTGAAAAAAAAAAACATAACTTAAATTGCATCTTTTTATTCTTCTTCTTTGTGACATTTATAACCAAACAGATTGTTTTTACTACTTGACCTTTAAAATTGTAATACATAAATTACCTTTTTTATGACTGGTTAGCCTCTTCAAGTATGAAATGAGCAGCAATACTTATTTGTAAAGGAGCTTAATTTGAATAAATGGTTTGTTTGGGCTAGGGATGGTCTTTGATTTGTAAATATTCCAGTATATCAGAATATTTAGACTTTATTATCCAATCTTCTGTGATTCAAATTTAGTGAGCCATGCTAATTGTAGCCTCGGTTTTCTGTTCTTAGCTGACAAAATTGGCAGTGGTGTGGTTTTCTTCCGTAGGACAGTTGTACCCAATAAAATTGCCAGTGGGTGTGGTTTAAAAATCATGCACTTTGAAAAAAAAGGGAAAAAAGAGGTCATAGTATTATGCACTGAACTTATAACAACAAACTGAACACAAAAAACCTATACAACAATATTCAGCCCCTGTAGTCATAATTTGCATTTGAAAGTAATGAGTGTCTTCGTTCCTTTTTTGTAAGTTATCTGTTTTAAGCTATATCTACTGTCTACATTGTCCAAATAATCCAATGCTTTTATTATTAGTATTATCATCATCCAATTGACAGAATATGGTCCTGAATATCAAGGTACAGTAATATTCCAGGCCAGCATTATTTCACTTACAACCACCATACAGGGAATAAGAAATAACTTGGTAAATTATGATATGGCTGCACTGAGGGGAATGTGACTTATGTTGATATTTTCCTCTGAGAACTCTTTATGCACCCTGACAGGAGCTTTTACCTCATACTTTATTTCACTCATTTTATCCAAGTGACATTATTCAGTGCAAGAGTAAAATACCTTTCCAAGGGTAATCAATGTGTTTCTCCCTGAGTGAGATTTAACTCAGTGCCAGCATAAATATTCACATGTAAGCTTGAACATTAAGTATTAATAAGCCTATATACAGACAGAGAGGCAGCAAGACCCTGTTTTGAACTTTGCTGTACAGTAGGTCCAATGAATAATGACAGCATTTCTCAAAACTGAAAAGAGTCACAAGTGAACTAAAGCTCAAAAAGCTCAACCAGGAATAAAGTGCTCCTCATTGTGAAATGGAAAGACTTTTTCTTCTTCAACAAGCCAGTCTAGACCTAAGGGTCAAAGTTTGGCTGGTTAGCTTGGCCTTTTAGCTATTGCAGGTACAGAGTTTGCATAGAGTAAACGTTGGTGGGAGATTTGCTTTTGAACCATAATTATGCATGTATGATCTATATTTTACAACGGCTTGGCATCTTACAGCTACAGACCTGATTTTATTCATATGATACATAGAAATAATCAGTCTTGAAAATAATTTTCCATTTAAATTAATTATACTGGCAAAAGAGGGGAAAAAAATTATCAAATTAAACAGAATGTGAAATCAGATTTAAAATTACAAAATGAAGTGGCCTAAATTGACTGAGATTCGTCTGTGTACAGTATGTGTGTGTTTAACATTTTTGTTACGAGATCCAATCAATTATTTAACAATTAGAAAGTCGATGACAAATAGTTTTAGGCAAGCTTGAAAAATGTGGTGTCTTAACTCAAAGTGTGATCATCGCTCTGTCCTTTTCTGCTAAAATCCTTCCCTGTAGGGGTTTACCAGCCACTGCCTTGTTACCAATAATAGTATCACATTTGAGAAGTATGTTGTGAGTTAAACTATGAATGGACGTTGATGTGAACCTGTTACCTATCTGATCCCAAATTACAGTGATCCATTTATGCTGTACTTTTTCAACTGCAAAAACACCTGCTTCTAACCATGTGGGACGCATTAAGCTATCTCTTTCATGTAAATCTTATGTTTTGTTAAAAACCAGCCACTGCAAATAGCAAAACATTTTGCTGATCTTTTGGTTTTGGCATCACGCTGGAGGGCCCCTCAGTAAAAGCAAAAGGCTCGCTTCCCGTACATTAAACATCAAATATCTTCTAATTGGCTGTGATTGTGTGGCATCACAAATCAGTTTTGTGTTCAGTGTTCCTTTGAAGTACTCTATAGAATTATACTTTAAGCTGTGTTGTTGTGTCATTTGATTATAATTCCTTCTTGTATACCCATAATTGACTCTCATTTATTAGAAATCAGCTGTGGGGTAGGGTTTGCGTTAAAATGGATTAGTAAGAAAAATTACACAAGTACAGTTCATGTGAGCTACACTGGTTCATTGGAATACATAAGAAAACACACCTATACAAAATTCACTGCAGTTTCAAGCTGAAATGAACCCCTTTGCTGGCAAAAATATGACTTTCATACCTCCAACCCTCTCCCTAACCTTACCCCATCCCACCTCAATAGCAGCAAAAGTGTTTTACAATACAATATGAACACAATAAGTACATTGTACTTATTTTTTATGTAAGTACATAGTAGTTAAGGCCACCTAATATAAAGTGGGACCGATTTTTTTGAAGCATTGAAAATACAGCTGTTCAATCAGTGTACTGTTTGAGTACATTACTCCGGGATATTGGTGTGTATGAACTCAGAGGGAGTGTCGGCCACATTAAAAAAGTTAACAGCTTAAGTCATTTGTGGATTAATGCGTATTGGAGATGCGAACCATTTAAAATGATTCAGTTCGATTTGGTGAACTGGTTCAAAAAGATCCGGTTACATCAAATGATTCGTTTACGAAACGGATATCACAAACTGCTTTGTTTTGAACTGTCTCACAACAGACACGGAAGAGAAGACAATCCTGAATAAAGTCATAGTTTTTGCTATTTTTGGACCAAAATGTATTTTCGATTCTTCAAAAAATTCTAACTGACCCTTTGATGTCACATGGACTACTTTGATGATGTTTTTCTTACCTTTCTGGACATGGACAGTATACCATTCACACAGCTTCAATTGAGGGACTGAGATCTCTCGGACTAAATCTAAAATATCTTAAACTGTGTTCCAAAGATAAACGGAGGTCTTACGGGTTTGGAACAACATGAGGGTACATTATTAATGACGATAATAATGAATGGTATAATTTTGCTATTTGGGTGAACTAACCATTTAAGTTTGTCTCCTGCAAACTATAGCAAGTTTAACGTTTCTCTCAAGATCCACACTGCTCATTGGCATTGCTCTGGTGTCCCGATAAATTGGATGATATACAGGCTTCTGAGTTTTTTCAGCAGAGGTTGTGAAACATTGAGTTCCGAGAACTTTCCAGGGTTGCCAGGTTTTCTCAAAACCGCAATTGCTACTCAAAACTAGCCCAGTCGTGTTTGGAGAGGGGTTGCCTGGTAAAATTCACATTCCAGGTGCTAAATATCACATGTTAGGGTCGCTTAAACCCGCAGACATAAAAGCAACCCGCAGCAACAGTGTTAAAATTTCACAGAAAAACTTGGCAACGCCGGTGCTTTCTGAGCTGTCACATTGGCGCTGCTTGGGTCTCAATCAACAAAATATTCATCTGTACGCTCACACAAACCTGCACGCATGAAGTCTCTCTGGACCTGCAGTTGGAAACAAGACTGCCGGTCTCCTTCGGCATCTCGTCTTGATCACTTCATCAGCCTACACCATTATAAGTAGCCTTTCAATTTTGTTTTATGCAGTTATGGTGCTTGGGAATACATTTTATTCTCTGGAAGGTTATTTACTGACACATTTAAGATAAAGTGCTTGGTGTTGCATTTGTTTATCTAGCAGAATAGCACTGCATAATTAAGATGTTGATCAAACTAATACATTCAATGTTTGGAACAACTCTTCTGTAATGAGGCATTTTGAGGCTCGTTATCAAAGGCTTACAATCTTTATACTGATACTGATAAAGATTGTTGCTCACATTATTCCTTTCTGTAAAATATGCTATGTCTAGCACACTGTAAGGTATTTGTTGGTTGTCTTAATCATATGCTTTTGTCTTTGTTTATTCAGTCATTGTTTCATTTGCATCTATCTACAACAATTCCTGAATGCCTTGTAATGGAATGGGGCAAGTATTACAACTTGAGTCTCTCCTGTTGCGTAGACCATTTCTGCATAGAGGTCCTCTCTGTCTATTTCTGAATGAGCGTCCTCTGAATAAGAACATGAACGCAGACGGATACGTTTTCTTGCCATGCTCAAACTCTAAAGTTTTCCCAATACACAATATATTGACTAACTAATCATTTCATCATACTTTCGTCTAATCTGTCATTCTTTTACTATTCTCAGGACTAATTTAAGGCAATTAGCTCTAGCCTAGCTATGTGACATTAGTTTGCTCTAACCAGCTGGCGCTCTTTCTGTCTGGTGAGCATTAAAGTATTCTATCTTGGAACTTGCACTTGTCAAGGCCTGTCTATAGTCTGATGTTTTTATGTACTTCCTATCTATAGATGACTTCCTGTGTGGATTTCCTCCTAAACTACATCAATGTTTGGTCTTGGAGGTTATAATTACTACTATTCTGTAAATTTAGTTTGTGCCCCTTGACTTTAATGTCCTGGACCATGTATGCTCACTCATAACATCTGCTTTAAATTTCTGCAGAAATCTTTGTGTAAGGGTTTTCCTTATGCTTTTACAGGATTCGATAGCTATTGGAGTTTAATTAGCTAGTAAAACATCATGGTTAAATGGTATTCTTATCCTTCTGCAAGGGTAATGTATCAAGATTTATTCTTCTATCTTTGTCCTAGTTCCATACATTACTAATATTTCCTTAACTTGTATTTCATGCGATCTGGTTTCTTTGAAGGTTCTCTCGTCAGGTTCTTATGGTTAAATGGAGTCTATCAAGCTTTTGTGGGAGTTAAGCCAGAGAATTGTCCTGTTTTACAGTTCCAATATTTATGCTTGTGTGTTTTTACGCATTATGCATAAAACGTAATTACTTTATTTGATCATTTTACTGACCTGGCATTCATTATAATCCAATAATTTAGATTCCTTGGCTACAGATGCAGAGACTCTTTGGACTGGCACTATTATGAACACAAGCTCTATCAAGCTGATGTATACGTGGTCCTATTCCATCTGAGTTCTAAGTAAGATTCGCCTCAATGCTCCGCAGACATCTTTAAAGTCCACGTGAACAGGAAGTTGCTGCCTACTTTATTTCAGTGTAGTGATGTTTTTTTCAGCTGAAACGGAATATTGAATAGAGCTCATGATTTTGTTTGCGCTCCTGGTCTCAGACTCTCACTCATAGCAATCTAACGGCTGCAGGGGTGTTTTTATGGATATTCTGCCAAGCTGTCAAACTGACGTCATCAGAAAAGGAATGATTTCCAGAGCAGAAGAAAATGTTCAGATTATGATTAAAGATTATGAAGACAAACAATTTGATTAATTGTTTACATTAAGACTAGCAATGTGCGCTGGTAAAGCCAATTTTGATTTAATGCGGAATTTAAGCTATAATCAAGGCTTGTTTATTTTTGCATCTACTGGTGTTGGCCCAACATGGCCTTCACATATCACAGCCTTTCGGGGATTGTCTGTTCATTTTCTTTCTTTTTTTTGGAGGGGGGTAGATTCCTCTGCAGGTTCCGGCAGCTAGATGGAGTTCTATCAAGCATGTGCAGGAGTCTAGCCTACAGAATGTTTATGTATCCATGTATATCTAAGTTGCTGCTAGAACCCTTGTTCTACCTCTATCATTTAACCTAAACTAATGACCTCTTACTTACCTCTTAATTCCCGTAATCTTCCATCAAGCTGCATGTACATGATCGTCCTCATCAGATTTCCAGCTAGATCAGACTCTAAACTATCTAACATAATACTCAAGGTACAGTATAATACTCTTAGCAAAATACTGGTGGTGATTACTTCTCACATGGTCCTCATGTCCAGTCTATCACGTTTTTTCTCATACAATGGCCTATTGTGGTAAGGCTTTCACATCACATAGTTTATAGAAACGTATTGCAGGCTATCAATGTAATTTCTAGCCTGTCTGGCCTTCACTTTACATATTATCTATCGAGGCCTCACATTACTCCCCCCATAGCAGCCTTTGCTCAATTTGGCCTATTGTGAACTTCAGGTAAGTGACTATTATTGTTTACATAACTATCTTTTATTGTCCTTCGCAAAATTGGCCTGTGATGGCTTTTCTCATTATATGAACTACAGTGTCTTTGTGTTAAATGGCATAATGTGGCCTGTCATTAGATGGATCATACAGTCATTCGTTTCTAAATATGACTTCAAACATCAGATTTTAAGCTACTGGGAAGATGGTCATCCTCCTACATTAGACCTGAACCACAAACCATCTCAAAGAATATCTAGCTGTCCTCAAGGTAATCTATGTGCAAGTTATGGTGGTGGTACAATACCTATTCATATTACTCCCAGCAACCTCTATGGTTTACTGCGGCTGAACTTCTTTCTGTGGCCTGTCTTAAGTTACAGTCTTAAGCCCCTCTGTTACCCATCTCATGGCATTTCCGACCATGGTCTATTAACATGGCTTTCCTCTCTGTGCCTACTGAGGCATTTCATTCTATGGCCTCTTACCTTTTCACTTTGGCCCATCTGGGCATCTCCATCTGTGGCCTATCTAGGCCTTTTCTCCTTGGCCTTTGTGGCTTTCCTTTAGGGCCAATCAGGGTTGTTCCATCTTCTGTGGCCTGCCGGGGCCATTCCCACTGTGGCCTATCATGGCCTCTATCACTGTCCAGCCTATCGTGGCCTCTATTATATATTGTAAGAAGTACTTTGTCTGCTGGGTATTTCATTTTCTTCTTTCTTTTGGGGTATGCTCAACCCAGCCTTCATCTTCGGCAGGAATAGCTGGAATCTACAACGTCTGATTCAAGCTACAGATGGGGTCTACTCCAAAATAATACTGTTCTTTGTAATGGTTTTGTAAATACTTTTGTGTTTTATCTTCACCTCCTGAGTCTTTCTGGTAGAACTAGAATATCAAAATCAACTGCGGGTGGCAGACCCTTTTCCTATTTAGCGCCCAATCTCTGGAATAATCTGCCGAACATTGTTTAAGAGGCAGACACACTCTGTCAGTTTAAATCTATTTTAAAGACCCATCTCTTTAACCTGGCTTACCCATAACACACACACACACACACACACACACTTACACATTACTAATATTCAAATCTGTTAAAAGGATTGTTAATCAGGTCAGAGGAACCAGATCTGATCTCACAATCTGACTTGGAACAACCGCTGATTTGTCTGGCCAGACGAGAACTACCATCACTGAATTCAGTGATGAACTGCCTTTAACATAACTGAGTGTTTTCTATTGTCCTTTGGCATTTTTTACATACTATTTTCCTATTTAATACTGTAAAGCTGCTTTGACACAATCTGTATTGTTAAAAGCGCTATATAAAAAAGTGACATGACATATTGATAAACTCAGAACGTTTGCATCAAATAACGAGCTCTATATGTATGACTTTTTAAAGCTAAGTATACCTTATCTGGTATAGCATTGCTAAATGATGATTTTCACACCAGGGTGTCTGTCCAGCAGAGGAAAACGTAGGGCACAAGACCTTCCCTGGCTTCCTTCTGAATTACTATTAATATTGGTTCAGTTTTACTTGTGCCTGTCTAGTTTGAGTGGGTTTATTAGACCTTTAGGGTTTATTAGATTTTTTATTTATTTATGTATTTATTTATTTATTTATTGTATGTTTGCTCTTGAAATTATTTTGTAAAAGCAGACCTATGGCGAATTCCCATTTTAATGACCCATGCTTGGATTACTTTGAAGGACTTTTACCCAGAGCTTTGGACCTATGTGTTTGAGAATTATACTTTTTGTCACTGGACATTTTTTGCCTGTATCTAGTCATTGTGGACCTGTACCCTTTTCATTCTTTTGATGATTGACTTTGTTTTGTGTTTATTTTAGAAGGACATTAAGAAAAGGCTTTTTTATTTTCATCAAGCCCTGCCTCTTATGATTCATTGCTCCATAGTGCATTCTGAGCTTCCTCCAACACGCTTTGGCTTTGAACCCTGGCCTTAACAATAATAAGGATTGAAAAGGCATGTTTGTTTCTTTTTATCTCATATTTGCCTTTAACGCTTTTAGAGTTCAGCATTAGTGTGGTATGTTATTTTCATAGATCATTAATCTTTTAGTGACACTCACTGGACATTTTGTTTCTGAACTGCTGTGATAAGTTGCAACCAACATAATAAAACACAGCCAGATTCATGTTCATCTGTTTTGGTTAACACTGAACAAACTTTTGCTGGACAGTTCACTTAAAAAGTGCCGTACAGTTAAACACGCAAGAAGCTATGTAATATCAGTTGTGACCACAGGCACATTTTCCAAATGAGTCTGAGTTGCATATATATGCTTAAGAAAAAAAACACTCTTACATCAATGTCTGAACCTGTTGACTAATTTTGTCATCATGGACTATTTTCTATTTACCTCACAGTGAATGAATAAGTCTAACTAGCTAAATAATCAGTTTTTGTTTTCCTCTGATAATCACAAGCATGTCCAATGTCTCCTCTGGTCAATTGTATAACTGAATTCACCTGCCAGTGAGGAGCAGAAAGCACAGGCATAAATACGATGTCACTCGTTGCTTTTTTTCCACCTTAAAAGAATGCGGCACCTCTACGAGCCACATTTCCATCTAATTACTGTAGTCACTGACAGCATGGTAGGCCGGTAATTTGATTTATATTGAGTTACACAAGGAATGGATTAACAGCTAATAAAAAATGCATAGCACTGCCTTTGCAGTCACCGCATTTGTCACATGCCTTTACTTTCCTTCATGTGCCCTTTATGCTGCGCTTTGAGCAGAGAATGAGAAATAGACCTGCATATTCATTCACATTCTGTCTTTTTCGCACTCTCTTCAGGATGCTCTTGGCTGGAGAAAATAAATAGATTTACAGGCCTCCGTCGGTTCATGTTATAGTTGTAAATTGCTCCCGATGCTATGTGTTATTGAGCTACCAGAGAGCTAAATGTGCACCACTCATATTGTATTATTTATAATCATATCTTTTCTTGTTTTTCTAGGATGAAGACATAAAAATAGAGTAGGGCACAGTTGTTGGAATATAATTATCCAATAGAAAAACAATATACTGCACATAAAAACATTATTCTTCAGTATAGCGTGGAAGTTATTAGATATAAAGAGTATGCATGTGTTGTTGTAGTTAATATTAATAATCAATTTAACTCAATTACAAATAATAAATAAATCTAACAGGAAATCTAGATTTAAACTGACAGAGCGTGTCTGCCTCCTGAACAGTGTTTGGTAGATTCTTCTAGATTTTGGTAGTTAAATAGGAAAAGTATCCACCACCCACAGTTGATTTTGAAATTCTAGGTATTATCAAATGGCCAGAGTTTTGAGATCATAGCGGACATGAAGAAGATGGAAGATAGAGATGGAAGAATGCGGTTTTACAAATGCTAGAATCAAGACTTTCGGAGGAAAGTTTGCTATCAAAGAGCAGACCTAGGGTCCTAACTGATGATGAAGAATTGACAGAGCAGCCATCAAGTATTAGACTGTGTTCTAGGTTATTACATGTGGGGGTGTTTGGTCCTATAATTAACACCTCTGTTATTTGTGTTTTTTTTTTTATTTAACATTCAGAAATTACTAGTCAACAATTTTTATATCAACTATGCATTCTGTTTTTCAAATTGGTATGTTTTTTTTCAGGTCGCGAAGAAATATAGAGTGTCATCAGCATAACAGTGAAAGCTAACACCATATTTCCCAATAATATCTCTCAAGGGTACACATGTAAAGCGTGAAAAGTAATGGTCCTAGTACCGAGCCTTGAGGTATTCCATACTGCACTTGGGATTAGTATAATACCTCTTCATTCACTGCAACAAATTGATGGTGGTGAGATAAGTACAATTTGAAAAGGTAAACAATAAGTCCGCACACCAGAAAATGCTCCTTAGCAATTTTAATGATTGCTCACCACGTGTAACGTTTCGGGTCCAAGCCCTTCATCAGACATGCCCTTCATCAGACAATGTCTGATGAAGGGCTTGGACCCGAAACGTTACACGTGGTGAGCAATCATTAAAATTGCTAAGGAGCATTTTCTGGTGTGCGGACTCATTGTTTACCTTTGCAACTACTTGTCTGCCCAGCACCCAGTTTTAAGGTTTAGGATGTGCGTGCTGTACCTTTGAATATAAGTACAATTTGAACCATGCCAATGCACTTCCTATAATGCCAACCTAATTTTCTAGTCTATTCAAAATAATTTTGTGGTCAATATTGTCACAATCCAGCGGCACTAAAATCCAGTTCAAATCATCTGTTTGTAATCTGATTAATTAATCAGTATGTAATTTATTCAGTTTTTTTATTCCATGGTCAGTCCTAGATATATAGCATTCTCCTCAGGCAGTTTTCTTCAGTAAGCAGGTCATAGTATGGGGAAGTCACACTGAAGGAATCCATAGCTAGTTTATCAATGCATGCAAAATACAGCTGCAGAGTATGTAAGCATTCAGCTGCACCTGAATTTGTCATGGTGTCTTAGTGTTTGAAACTGAATATATATCACATTCCTCCACCTCTCAATGCCAGGGATGCCACTTCTGTGCCTGATCAGAATAGAATACACAGAGGAAGATCGATAAGTTATTGTGCATTTTGTGGTTATTTTACCTTACAAGATGGATGAAACTGATGTGATCAGATCAGTTAAATAGGTGTGCAAATATGTGTCATAGTTATGTTGAAAAAAAACTTATTTTGAGTGTTCATTGTTAATATGAAGATTTATGAATGACATTATTTTAAGTGTTTATCCAAAATCTAAACAAATTGAAATAAATACAAAAAAGGAAATTAAATAATTAAATCTTATTTCTAACTAAAAGACACAATACAATCTACCTTGCAAAAATAATGTATTATACAAATAGAACAATAGATTTATAAAGACAATATCATGAATCTTACATTGTTGCATTTCAAACCAGGAGAGTCTGAAACAACACAAATTTAACAAGTCGTATACACTGAATTATGAAAGATTTGTGGTTAATTTGGTAGCATTTCATATTGATTAGTTTTACCAATTGCATTATTTATTATTCTAGAAAGTTAGAGGAAAGACTTTGCCAGATATACAGTGATATAATTTATGTAATTTATTTATTTATTATTATTTATTTATTTTTGGTGCCCTGGACAACCCTGATTATTTGCATCCTCATTTGGAACATTAGCCATATGGTCGCCTTTAAATAAACACACATCTAATTAAGATGTTGCCATGACTGTATTAAAATAGCTTCAAATGTAAAAAAAATATATTTCTCACTTTATGATATTATGCCCAAACAAAGGTTATTCCCTACACACAAATTATGAGGAATACATTGACTTTTTGTGTCAAGCTTTCTTTTTTAAATACAGAGCACAAAAAAGAGGCCAATCACATTCAGCAATTGAACACAACTGAAAAGCATTTTTCTTTCTCTACTTAATTTATATTTAAATATTTATATTTTGTTTTTTTTCTTATACTGCTAATTTAACATGTCAGTCAATTATTAAGAAAACAATGTGGTTTAATAAATGTCTGACAAAAAAATAAAGATGGCCTGCACTCTAAAGTAACTTTGGCAAAAAGTATATATATATATTTTTTGCGATACTTTTGGTCTTAGCACCGTGTTATTCATTTGATTGCAATGTTATGCTTGAATTAATTGACAACCCCCTTTTATGAGAATGAGAGAGAATGTTATACCATTTGTGTCCAATCTTCTTGTTGGAGACCCTTATTCGACACAGCAAGAGGCCAGGAGGTTTGATCTTTGAGAAAACGAGTCCCAAAGTGATTCTTACAACTCTGCTGCTTCTAGCAGCTACAGCTTCAGCACAAACTTGCAGGGCAAGCAATCTCAGATGTCTAGAGCCTTATTTTTACAAGTTGAGGAAAATTGTTGTGATCAGAAATCTTGTAAGGTTTGTAGACTGAGGAAAGTGTTGCACACAACACAACTGAGAAGAGATTGAATTTCAACCCACCAGCGCGCAGAGCTTTTTGCCAGTATCTTTGTGAAAGCAAATCAAATATTCCAATGTGTCTGAGTTTACTGTATTGTGTAAGTAGGAATGTGTGTAGGTGTGTGAGCGTGAAGCTATCAGAGACAGATTGTGTTTATGGCTCCTGAATTGACCCTCTGAGAGCATGCTATATAGCAGGACTGTCAAATCCAACCTGTCAATCATTTTTAATGCTGTTCTCCAATTGATTTTGATGACATCAAACGTGAAATTCAGAAGTACTCTATATAGTGGGATATACTTAGTAACACACTGCCCGACCCAGTATTTTCTGCAAATACTTCAGATATCTTAGTTTCAAATAAATGTAAAAATGTATTATCCATTATATGCTCACCTGAGAATAAATCTGCTCATTTTGTTTTGATAACAACCCTGCTTCACATGGTTAGAAAGAGAGAAATAAGTTCGGAAGAACAACAAAACCTTTACCACTTATTGGCTGGATGGCTGATGCAGGATGATGATGATATAAGAAAGAAATGGAGAGAAAAAAAATGAGGCAGTAATTATAAGAGAATTAAAGAGAGGAGAGAGAGCTCTAGCCAGATTAAGGCTGACTGTCAAAACAGAAGGAGAGAGCAAATAACAGGATCTCTCACTTTCATCCCTCTATCTTCAGCTTAATCTTGATATTTCTCTCCCAGTATGTTTATTGTGTCGTAATTATATAAAACGCCAGAATAAATATAATACACCATCAGACTCTACAATCTGATTGGATGAGCTGCATCATTAGAAATAACCTCCTACACCTGTGACCACATTGTCTGATATTAATAAACCAAGTCTGGTCACCATAGTAAGCCTACCGCCTGGTTAATTAAGCAATGTCGAATGAGAAAGAGTGCTGTTGTGCCGAATATCAGCACAGCTAAGATTTGGTTGTAGTCAGGACAAGCATGATTGTGAGCAGCATGTTGGGTACTTAGCATATTGAATACTTAGTCTGTCTGAAATTGTTTATATATATATATATATATATATATATATATATATATATATATATATATATATATATATATATATATATATATATATATATGTTAATACTGATTTTATTTTATTTTTATTACCATATATGTTTTACTCTGTTAACTGTTAGGAACTATGTTACTTTAAATATTTTTTATGCATTGTTTTATTATTAACAAATAACTAATTAAATGAATTAATATATAGACCCACTGGCAGTTTGCCGAACAGTAAAGTAATGGTTGTGAACATGCTCGTGAATGATTGCTGATTGGTGATAGTTTTCACCATTAGCCCCACCCACTTTTGGTTACTTGTGTGAGCATTTGCTGTAAACGTATGAGTATATGCATGTATTTAAATCAGTCTCATCATGGTTCAAGGTTAAGATTGACAGTAACAGTTTATGAAAATCAAATTGAACAAATGTTAAGCAAAATGTCTTTGTATGGACATTTGTATGTATTTTTAATGGACAAATTCTAATGTTGTTTGTTGTATTTATGTTTGTGTCCACAGGTTTGATTATCAAGAGCTGCTACACAACTCCAGTTTTTGCCTTGTTCCTCGGGGCAGACGGCTCGGGTCCTTCCGCTTTCTAGAGGCCCTGCAGGTGGGTGACTCTGAAGTTTCCTTCTCTAAAACTCTGTCACACCATGCTTCCTTTCATAACAGGTGTTTTTGATTTGCCTGGATGTTTTTAGGGCTCAGCCATTTGGAGCCCTGAGGTTGCACTACCCTGACGTAGAGGTTATTGATATTGACATTCTGTCATCTTTTCAAAAACACCCAGAGTAGATTCTTATATTGGAGAGGAGAGGTGAAGAGATCTATTAATAAACTTCTCTCTCTTTCTTTCTCTCACTCGCTCACTCACTCTATCTCTCTCGCTCTCTGTGTGGTTATTCATTAGTTGTGTTCTCAGTCTCTTCTGTTGGTTTAGTAAGGAGAATCAACTAATGATGCAGTCAAAGGTCTAGCAATTTCACATCTTATTTTCTTGCAGGAAAGATTACAGTTCACTGACTCTACCAACATAACTGTTGAGCATTGTATTATATGCTTGTGGTACCAATTAAGCAATCATTTTAATCTTATTTGAGGTGTTCAGCTTTTGTGTGAACAGCGAAGTTTGTGAAAAGCATTCAAGTCAATAAAACCTATGGTCAGTGATGCAGAACGCATGCATGAGCTGAAACGTCAGCTGAATATATCGATATCTGACTGCCATAAATCAGGAGCTGTCAGTGATACTTATGATTCTTAGATGAACAGAGAGTTTGAATATTATATAACATTTTTAAAAAATTTCCTTTGGAAAATTACAGTAAGATAGTACAGTAAGATTTTATCAATTAAATGCATCCCAAGTAGATACAATATGTTTACATTAAAATATTTTTTTTTTCACATGTTTCTTTAATAAGTTTCACATGTTTCTTTAATAAGTCTCTCTCAAGGCCTCATTTATTTGATCGAAATTACAGTAAAAAAAAGTAATATTTTAAAATACTACTTTCATAACTAGTCTCTATTTTGTTTATATATTTCAATGTAATTTATTCCTGTGATGCAAAAGTGAATTTTCAGCATACTAAATCCAGTCTTGAGTGTCACATGACTCAACGAAACCAGTGTAAATAGTGTAAAACAATATTTTCTGCTACTTTTGAATTATTGCAAATTATAACAAAAGCTTTAAATGATAAACTTTTTTGGGGGGGGGGGGTTAACAACAGTTGTCATGGCTGCTGGCAGGCAAGGAGAACAGAGGAGATTCGGTCTAAATGCAGAGTTTATTAGAGATTATTTGGTTAAAATAACAAAGGTGACAACAAGGAATCCAACCCAAGAAGTCAAACGCAAGAGCAAAAACAGTGCAACCATCAATAAACAGCAAATGAGCAGGGTTTAAATACACAGACTGAACCAAAGAGACAGGTGTGGAACATAATTAGCAACTATGGGAAACAATGAAAACATACTGCAAATCATGGAACAACAAGAAACAGTGGCTGCATCCGAAAGTGTAAATAGCAAAAGACGTAATTTACAATAAGCGCAAATAGCAATGGACGCTATTTAGACTAAGCGTAAATAGAAATTAGATTCTATTTACACTAAGTCACAATAGCATTTTTTCTTAGCAATATATGCTATTTACACCAAGTCAAAATAGCAGTATTTTTAACAATATGCTATTTACACTAAGTGCAGATAGCAACATATTCAGGATAGGATATATATACTGCTTATTGCAAATAGTGGCAATTTACTTCACTTCAGTATTATAGTATATTATAAAACAGTATGCAGTAATAACGTATTGAGTGTAAATCATAATTTTAATTAAAATTATTAGATGGATGCCACCTTATTGGGACAATGAAAACCCTCGATACACCTACCCTAACCCTACCCGATACTTTATTTCCAACTTTTTGGTTATTTCCTTAATTTGTATTAAAAAATAAATGCCTTTCTGATGTGATATGAGATTTGAATAGGAGGAGAGAAAAAGTTTGGTAAAAGTGGATTTCGAACCTTGGTCAATCGCATCAAAAACACAACACTACCCACTTTACGTTTTTATAGCGTTAACTAGTCCTCTAACACATTAGTGTAAAAAGACATGTATATGTAAATACTTCTAAAATCAGTACTTGTGTGTGTTGATTATATGTATATAATTGTGTGAAATTTAATTAAGATGTTTTTGTTAGTGACTGGAGCTACATATTTATAGCACTTAGAGTATCTGATAATTATGAAGGTCACTTTATGGGAAACGTTCCATCCTCTAATAAGTAAAAAGTTGCATAAAATCATTGAGTGGATTAATAAAGATGTGTCCATACGCTGACAGAGGCTTCTCTGTCTCATCTTTAGCCTGTCAAAAGTGATATTTGTCGGTCAGGTATGAGAGGTAAAGACAGGGTGTTTGACTTTCCTCTGTATTTTTCACATCTCTCCAGCAGTTGTGTAAGGCTCCCTGTGTTGTGCTCTCTGATGGGAGCACTTTGAAAAGAGACATCAAAAGGCTTTTAGATGCTGCTGCATGTGGGGCAGTCCTTCTGTTGTCAACCACCTCCATTTAAACATGGGAAGAGGAAGTCAGGACTGTGTGTGTGTGTGTGTGTGTGTGTGAAAGGCCAGGTGGGATTACCAAAGCTGTGGTCTCTGCCACACTCCTGATATCTGGCACAAACCTCCCTTAAGTCTTCCATATGACTGTCACCTCTGAATGCTGGACAGTGAGGTGCGGTCTGGAATTCATAAACAGTCTCTACTAAAAAAAAAATACCTGCCTCACTGTAGACCAATTACACAAAAATCTATAAATTTAAAGGTTTTTGTTTCTTTTAGGATGTGTGTAATTATTTTACTTCAATTCAGTTCACTATAGTTTTACTTTCCGTTACAAATTGTTCCATCTGCCACTGAGAACAAACGCAACTATTGCATTTGCATAACCATATCTCATGTAATCTCATAAAAGCATATAATTTGCTTGTGCCCATCCATCCTCTGTCACGTTGGTTATTATTGTGGTGTTTACAATTCCTTTTTACCCATCCCTAAACATCATAACTGACCGTTCGCAAAGACCCGCCCTCCTTTGTTACTGTTGCTGTTCCCAACAAAACAATGCCGCTCTCTCACTACACATCATATTCTCACGCAGTGAAAAATACATCGCAGAGCAAATAAGAAACTGACAACCAGCAGACAGACAAGACAGAGCAGGTTATTTCTGGTATGAAACAAGGACTCAGGACCCTCAGCTTTCAAACTGTGTCATTTTTAAGGAAATTCAGACAATAAATACCATTTTGTGGCTCTTAAGTGTCGTGAGAGATCAACATGAACCGATCATCTTTTCATATTTACGTAAAACACGAAATGAACCTACAACAGCACAGCTTAACACTCTGGCACACATTTATGTTTAGATATATTGAAAAAAAAATGTTCCCCCATTTTAACACGGATTTCTATTGAGACCAGCCATAGATGTCGGGCAAGATGGCACATAATATGTGCATTCTGATTAGTCAGATCACCTGTCAATCAAGCTCTTTGCGAATAGTCAATTCTGTTATTGTTTTTTTTTTTTTTTTTTTTTTTGTTTAATTAAAATATCTTAATTTGTGTTCAGAAGATGAATAAATGTCTTGTGGGTTTGGAACGACATTGGGCTGAGTATAATTAATGACAGAATAGAAAAATTTAGGTGAACTATTCCTTTAATTGCATTAATCAGAGGCAGTTGTTTAGCCAAAAGTGTTATTAAACTGACCATTACAGTAGTGTACTATAAATCTGTGACATATTAAAACACTATAGCAATCAAAGACAAATGTGTTTCAACATAATGCACATGACAGTGCTGTTTAAGAACAAAGGTATATTATTGCTCTAGAGTTTCTGTTATGGCATAGCTGATTCATCAGAAGAAAAAAAATAAAGGATCAGGCCTTTTTATTTCTTTTTTTTTTCACCAAAAAAGAAAGGAACCTGAGGAACCAGAGGAAGATATTATTATACCAGGGAAGTAGCCTAACATTGTGCAGTGTCTGTTTTTTCAATGTTTTTTTTTTTTTTACAAGATTCTGAATCATGTCATTCTGACCTCAGTCAGTCTTAGTCATAGTCAGTCAGTTCCAAATTTCAGCACATTCTGTAACAATGTCATATTGGCATCAACATAAAGTTTTGTCCACTTTGCAGCCTATGATGAAAAAAAAAACACTTTGACGGGCCTGACTGAAGTTTGTGACTGTTGTGGGCCAGGAAACGTCTCAGGTTACGGATGTAACCAAGGTTCCCTGAGAGGGAAAGAAACACTGCATCCTCTGAGGAGATACTATGGGGAACACCTCATCGTGACCCGTGTCTGAAGCATACTGTGAAAACGCCAACGTGTTGGCCGGCGACAGCCTCTGGCGTCACTACCAGTGCGACTATAAATACGCGCCCGTAGGACCCATGACTTATCTTCTTCATGAAGCTTGCATCTGAAGCATGGCAGGGAGCTAGAGGACGCAGTATCTCGTTCCCTCTCAGGGAACCATGGTTACATTCATAACCTGAGACATTCCCTGTCAAGGGAACTTCGAACTGCGTCCTCTGAGGGGACACTATGGGGAACAGTATACCCACGCCGCCATGCTGAGGGGAGTGCAAGCCAGAATCATGGCAAACACTAAGTACCAACTCTACCATTTCACCGGGAGTCGCCCCTGGGACGGTTCGACGGATGTCCATGACATTATCCCTTATGGCCAAAGGCCTAAGCTACATACCCAACTTACCTGTAGGGCCTCGGCCCAGGGTAGAGCTGGAGGCTTGGAATCACGAAAGATTCCTTTAAAGGGATACGGCTAAGAACATAGCACTGTCTATTACCAAGTCTTGCCTGTCACACAGGGGCTACCGCTAGCTTTCGCAAAAACTTGCCGAAAGCCAACAGTACTCTAGTAGTAACGCTCCCTGTTCTAGATAGGTATCGGAGGATACCTGGGTGGAGTGGTGCCCAGGATAAACGGGGCTTTAACCGACTCAAGAAAGGGCACGAAGCCCTCACCATATAGGAAGCCCTCACCATATAGGATTTTACAAAGAACGCAGAGTACTAGCGTGCGAACTTACCACAGTGTGGATTTCAAAAAGTGTGCAAAGACTTCACGTGCACACTTACCATAGCATGGATTTACAAATACTGTTCTAAGGAGGGCTCTCGTGGCACTCTGATAGAGCAGCTCATAAATGGATTGGCCAGGGAGCAGAGCAATTGGTGGACGGAACATACAGATGAAGCCTCGGCCACGTCTGTACCATGGCGTCCAGCCCCAATGGAGCTTGATGACTCAGAGGAAGCCAGAGGGGATAGTGTGATGCTCTCTCGAGCTGCAAAACTGATCCACCCAAGTCTGGCCAACCTCTCCAACTCTGCTTCAACACCTTGGTGTGAAGGCGCCAAGAACGCGTAACCCTTACCATACAGGATTTCAAAAAGTGCGCAAAATCTTGCATGCACTCTTACCACTTTACGTGGATTTCAGAAACTGCACAGAGTCCTGCGTGCACACTTGCCCCGTGGATTTCAGATGCAAAGTGTTAACGTGCACACTGACCACCATGTGGTTTTGAAAAAGTACACAGGCTTAGCGTGTGACAACCACAGTATGTGGGAGCTCACCTTCGGAGAGACCTGTGAAGCCTACTACCTGATAGCCACAATATGGGGGAGTTCACCTACAGAGAGGCCTAGAGAGGCCTACTACCTGTTACCAGATAACCACCTCAAGTGGAAACTGAAAGTAATATGGAACTCAACTCCAGGGAGGCCTGGTGACGCCTACTACCTGACAACCACAAACCGTGGGAGCTCACTTTTTAATGGAAACGCACAGTATGTGGGAGCTAAATCTCCAGGGAGGCCTGGTGAGGCCTACTACCTGACAACCACAGTACATGGGAGCTCGCCTTCAGAGAGACCTGGTGAAGCCTACTATCTGAAAACCACAATATGCTATTTAGTGGAAACGCACAGTATGTGAGAGCTAAACCTCCAGGGAGGCCTGGTGAGGACTACTACCTGACAACCACAGTATGTGGGAACTCACCATCAGAGAGGCCTGGTGAAGCCTACTACCTGATAACCACAATATGTTGGAGTCCAGACAGCCCCTCATGTCATCCCCTACTAGGTATCGCTGTGATCCAGGCGAGAACACTGCCTCGTCTGAATCACATCCCTCAGACCCTGCTTACCTCTCCGTGACCCACGATTCCTCTTGCCCCTGCCCTTAGGCGGGGGAGGAGCGCGAGCCGCGACACTAGCCTTCTGCGCCCATCTACGATCCTCAGATCGAGATGGGCCAGGTCCCCTTTGTTGTTCGGGCTCGGATCTGGACCTTCGTGGAATGAGGATTTAAAGGCAGTTGAGCGCACCCTTGCCTCCCTGAACTTTTCAACCACCAACTCGATGGAGGTACCAAAAAACTCAGAAGGCGAGACCGGAGCATCGAGAAGAAACACCCTTTCTTCCCTCCCGATGTCTGCCACGTTCACCCACAGATGTCTCTCCGTTACCACCATGGCGGCCATAGACCAACCCATGGCGGAGGCGGCCTGCTTGGTAGCTCGGAGAGAGAGGGCTGTGGTGCGGTGCAGCTCGGCTACCTGGTCAAGTGAAAAGCCCTCGCCTGTATCCAGGTCTTTCAGAAGGTCTGCCTGGTAAGCCTGAAGCACTGCCATCGAGTGCAATGAAACCACAGCCTGACCTGCTGCCGCGTATGATTTGCCATTTAAGCGGAATGTATCCTGGAGGGGCTTAGATGGCAAAGAGGGAGATTTAAGAGAGGACGTTTCCCCCACAGAGAGATAGCTAGCCAGCGTCTCTTCTACAGGGGGCATCCTCTCATAGCCGTTTTCTTTCATGCCCTCGATATTAGCATAACTCGTATGCTGAAACCGATGGATGTGAGAGGAAAACGGCCTCTTCCATTACTTTTTGACTCGTGACGTTACCTTTCTGGCACGCTTCCATGGCAAGACTAATTTTGCCGTAGCGCGATCTATAACCTCTAACAGCTCCTCATACGCAGGGCAGGAGGATTGAGAAGGCGCAGCCTCAGCTTCTTCGCCACTCTCAGAAATCTCCTGCTCTTTCTGGGTAGAACCCAGCAGAGCACTAACTTCAGTGTCAAAATGGGTTAATGACAACGCATCTTCCTCCCGAAGTTCACTCTCATTTGCCGCCGGAGAGTGTGAAAGAAAAAGTCCCTCTCTACACTCCTCAACGAGATCCACCTGTGATCCCCACAAGCTCATTCTCCTCCGTGCCTCGGCAACGGCGGGTCCTGAGCTGCGGGATCCAGATGGCTGTCCCTCTTTCCTCGAAAATAGAGACAAATGAGAGCGGAGCTTTTTCACAGAAAAACGCTCGCAGTGCACGCAGATTGCCCCCTCAAGGACATCGCGTGCGTGCTCTTCTCCCAAACAAGAGATGCAGATGCTTCAGACATGGGTCACGACGAGGTTTTCCCCATAGTGTCCCCTCAGAGGACACAGTCCGAAGTTCCCTTGACAGGGAACTATAGCTAAGACCATGAAGATTAAATAAATAAATATTTGTTATAGTATTTATTTAGCTTTATTAAATGAATAGTCTACCCAAAATGTACATTCTGTCATACTACACCTGTAGTTACAAACCTGTATGATTTTCTGTTTTCTGCGGAACACACAAGAAGATTTTTTTGAAGAAAGTTGTTAACCACAGTTTCGGTTCCCATTGACTTCCATTGTATCTTTTCTCCATATAATGGAAGTCAGTGTAAGCAAACATATCGTATTTTGTGTTCTACTAAAAACAGAAAGTCACCCAGATTTGGAACGACTTGAGTGTGAGCAAATCTTGACAGATTTTCAATTTTCAAGTGGACTATACTTTTAATGTTTGTACAGTTACAACTGTTAATTGTTAGTTTAAGTTAGCTCTGGTCCATTCAATTTAATTCCATTTAATTTAATGAATGGATACAACTTTACAATCTGGCAGAATCTGCTAGCTATTGGCAAATGAAAAAATTCCATGGAAGAAATGACATTGTTTCAAGGTGTCAATGTACAGTTTGACAACAGTTTATCGATTGAAATGCAGACTGTGAAAGTGTTTGTACAGTTGTTAGGGGCAGTTGTGTAGAGGGCTGAGGATTTGATATGGGTCTGTGTGTGTGTGTGTGTGTGTGTGTGTGTGTCTGATTTGCAGGCGGCCTGTATTCCTGTGCTCCTGAGTAACGGATGGGAGCTGCCCTTCTCAGAGGTCATTGACTGGAGTAAAGCTGCCATCATTGGAGATGAGAGATTATTGCTGCAGGTACACACACACACACACATTCGCATCAGACTATCAGTGCATAATCCCCCCAGGACAAAAACAAACAAATAGTCTTCTTTATAATAATGTAATTGTACAGTAAGGAGACCACATTACTGTATAATCTGTTTAAAACCCTCCATCATTCTTCATAACAGCAGACTGAAAATCCTGCTTTTTTTCACATTTTCTAAAACAACCACTCGAAGCACTGGGAGCATTAATTAAATGCTGCTGAAATTCTCATAAGAAAAAAAAAATAAGAAGGAGCGCCAATGAATCCCAGGAGGTTGTAAGAGTGGTTTTAAAAATGATATCACACTTTCCCCCAAGTTCTTAATTATTCAAGCCAATTCACTATTTCCCTAAAATACAGAAGGAGAAATTAGCCTCTATTTGCAGAGACAATTGTTATTTTAATATTTTAGCATGACACAACTAATTAAGTCTTTTCTTGTTTTTAAAAGTGAATTAAAGTAATGAAGACAGACAATCACAAACAAACACACAACCCAACGCAGAGCGGCAGCCAGACGTGCACAGCATTCCCACACTAGAAGGGGTGTGCCACAGGGCTTAGTTCTAGGACTATATAAATTAAACATTACTATTATTATTATAAAAATGTCTGACTTTAAAAATTTGCTGGTGGCATCAAATGCAATGCTGAATGACATTTTAGACTCTTTCTTTCTCACAAACATTCACATTTCCGCATTTCACCTACAGTATGACTGCAATGTTTTATTAGCCCATTAATTTCATAGTGTAGGACAACTATTTTCAAAAATTACCAGAACAACAAAATACAAAACTACATCTTCTAAAATTATTTTCATAAAGGCCCATTTATCTTGTATAAGAAAAGATATTAAGCTCCATATTATAAAAATAACTTTTCAAACTAAATAATGGACCTTTGTCTAAGTAAATTATTACAATATTAAAATATTTATTTTATTTAAAGTTGACAATATATATACTTTTTCTGTTTGCTATTTATGTTAAATTTATAAACTTTCTAAATAGATAGATGTCTATTAGACTGATAGAACAAAACAAAAAAGATTTGTTCATTTATTACTTATACTGTTTAAAAAATAATAATGTGTCATGGTTTCTGACCAGAAAAAGGAAAAAAAAGATACTAAAATAAAAATGTGGGTGATGTGTTAAAATATGTTGTGTTAAAACAATTTGAAATCCCCATGGAGTCCCAGAACCTTAGTTTGAAAATATTTTGTGTATGGCATGAAAAGTTATGTTGCATTTCTTTTAATATGGGAAGTTTATTAATGGTTGTTTTGTGTTACATCTCTTTGACATATTAGTGTTCAAATGCCACCACAGTTTCGAAGCAGAATAAGCACTTTTATCCTGGAGAGAACTGAGAAAATGTCATGACTCTGGGGCTTAGATTCCATTGTAGGACCTGTAGGCAGCTTTAATGCACACAAATTAAAATACAGGTGCTGGTCATATAATTAGAATATCATGAAAAAGTTGATTTATTTCCCTAATTTCTTTCAAAAAGTTAAACTTGTATATTATATTAATTCATTACACACAGGCTGATATATTTCAAATGTTTATTTCTTTTAATTTTGATGATTATAACTGACAACTAAGCAAAATCCCAAATTCAGTATCTCAGAAAACCGTCAAGTCAGCAATCTTCCCCATGATTGTGTACCATACAGAACTAGACTGAGAGACCATCGAGTGAATTAGCTGATTAGAGTGTGGCACCAGGTGTCTTTAATATTGAACCTTTTCACAATATTCTAATTATCTGAGATACTGAATTTGGGAATCAAAATTAAAAGAAATAAAAATTTGAAATATATCAGTCTGTGTGTAATGAATGAATATAATATACGAGTTTCACTTTTTGAATGGAATTAATGAAATAAATCAACTTTTTAATGATATTCTAATTATGTGTATGGTAGTATGCATTACATCAACATCATCAGTTTGTCTGTCATATTTCAGATGGGATTGTTTTATTATTCTGTCACAGTGTAATTGAAGATGTTATTGAAACAGGACAGATATAAACTATTGAGTAGCCTAACTCCTGCATTGCTTGTACAATCTTAATAAAAGACTAAACTAATAGCGGAATAGCGGGCAGCTCAGTATTAAGTTGGGGGGAATTAGAGGGAGCTCAAAGATTGCACTGTTGAACAAACTGCTACTATCCACAGAATCTCTCTCTCTCCTTCTCTCCTTCTCTCACTCTCTCCTTCTCTCTCTCTCTCTCTCTCTCTCTCAGGTTCCATCTATCACCAGGTCTGTGGGTTCAGACAGAATCCTGGCACTGCGGCAGCAGACTCAGTTCCTGTGGGACGCCTACTTCTCCTCCGTCACAAAGATAGTCTTAACCACATTAGAGGTTAGTCTGCACTTAAAGTAGAGAGAGATGCACTGCGTCCAAATGAGTCATACTGGGGGAAATGTGTGAATGACTGGCTGCCAGCAGCTGGCAGCATTTTTTTTAGCACTTAAAAGGATAGTTCACCCAAAATGAAATACAATCAAAATACCACCATTTACTTACTCTCATGTCAATCCAAAGAAAAATAAATAAGTATGATTTTCACAAAACAAGATATTCTGATTAAAGAATTTTAGTTTTTTTGTGTGAAACAACCCTTTTAACTCTTTCTTAAGGCGTGTCAAAACCAAAAACATAACGGATAATAACTGTATTTTTGTTCACATCAGAAGGCAATAATGTTATTTTTATGTGAGCATTTTGATTGGCTGGAAAAGAATCATTGTTCCAATGATTTTGTTTCTCATTGTCACACTATGTGTAAGTCGAGGAGCGCGGAAACAGGAATGCACAGAACATTGTTCTTTTAATTCAGTAATCCACAGGAATCCACAGGGCAGACAGAAGAACAGGAAACACAAAAGGTAGACGTACAATCTCTGACAAACATGAACATGGGCTTATAAACACAGGATGGTTGGGAAAACACAGGTGCTAGGAATGACACAATCAACATGACACGGAACATAATGAGACATAAATGAGTCCAGGGTCTCCCTTGCACTGTAGAACTACGGGGGGTGGGGGGACCAAGGAGGAGGGTCGGAGGCAGCGATGGAGAGCCAGGGTGATGGGGAGGAGCTGAAGGTTGGAGCCAAGGGGATGAAGGAGCCAAAGGATTGACGTCTCGAGGCGTAGGATGAACGACGCCAGACCAAGGCAGAGCCAGAGGGACGAAGGACTCAGGCAGAGCTTGTGGACTGCCGAGCCACGATTGAGAGGAGGGAGCTAAGTGCAATGGTGGAGCTGACGGGTCAACGGGCAGATGCAGAGTCCAGGCCTCGGAGGCTGGAGGCGGAGGTGAGGGAGACTCCAACCATGGTGACGCTGGAGGATGGCAGACCCACAGCGCTCGCAGTGCAATGATGGTGGGCTGATGGCAAGCAGAGGGGCTGCCAGATGACTGAAATGGAGGAGGCTGGAGCGGGTGGGAGGGCAGGCATTTTCTAGGAGCGGGCACTGGAGGACACTTTCTAGAAGCAGGCACTGGAGAATCAGAAGCCCCCTCAGGGAACCATGGACAAAGGAGGGATGGACAGGACCAGCGGAGACAACAGAGAGAAGTGGGGGCAGTTCGATCTCCAGATCAGATTCCCAGTCAATGAGATCCTCCTCCTTGTTTTGGCCCTTTTGCCACTCCATATTCAGCTCACCCTCAGCCACGGTGCAGGAGGGAAAGCTCCTCTCTGCGCTCACACAGTCCGTGGCTTTCTCCCTCGTGGCAGGCGGTGTTGCTGGCTCACACACCTGGACTGACGTCGTGGCCTCTGGCTCCATGGGGATCCTCTGTCGCTCTCTCTAGCGATGGCTCGTTGGACATGGTGGGCTCGGACATGTGCTCCGCACATCGGGGAGATGGTTGGCTGGGTTCTGGGTCATTTCTGCCAAGTGTCCACTCCACAAAGGCGGCAAATTCCTCCCAAGGACCATCTTCAAGATGACAGCGCTCTGCACTTGGCATTCAGGCTTACATCATAGTCCAGGGAGCTGGTGATGTGAGCTAACAAAAGGAACTATCTAGTATGTACCTTTACCTCGAGAGATTTGCCTCCCTGTTCCAGCAGGAGGAGGAGGAATTCAAGGCAAAGGAATGAATCCATGAGCGCACTATGGGAAAAAAAAAACACTGATAGAAAAAACACAAAAACAAAATGGAGGGGAGACAAGCAATCTTAACTGTTTCTGGTCGGAGATTCTGTCACACTATGTGTAAAGTTGAGGAACAATGAACGAGAAAACCAGGAATGCACAGAACAATCTTCTTTTAACTCAATAATCCGCAGGAATACACGGGGCAGATAAGGAGCACAGAAAACACGAGATGTACAATCTCCGACCAACGTGAACTGAATGGACATGGGCTTATAAACACAGGATAACAGGTGCTAGGAATGACACAATCAACATGGGACACGGAACACATGGAGGGAAAACACAACAAAATGAGTCCAAGGTGTGACACTCTTTTTTTTTTTAGCTATTCTCTCTGATTTCTAACTTTATGTTTATAGTTCCACTTAAAGTTCTAAAGTTAAGCTATATGGTGACCTAACAGGCATGTAGTGTCAAAATTGGTTATAATATAAATGTAAAAAAGAAAAATCTAAAAAATGACATTGCACACTGAAATTTGTAAATATTACTTTTCACATTCTATTACTTTCTACTGTCTTTTCTAATTTATTTGGCACCATTGCACTTCTATAAAATCCTGCCGAATTCCCACTCAGTATGGTCCTTCATCATATATAATCCATATAAGTAATTTAGTTATAATAGTTAATGCTGATCATGTGTCTTTTTCTTGGCACATGCTTTGTTTTGTCTCTATCTCTCTCTCTCACACACTCACTCATTTTCTTGTTCCCTCCATCTCTCTCCCTCTCTGACATCCTCTATTTTCTTCAAAAGCTTTCATCATGAGTTGCTGTCACACATAAGAAGATGATACCTGCCATGATCAAACGCACTTGGTCTTTTCCAGACCTCTCCAACACACATAAAAAAGCAAAAGGATTTACACAAACATTCCCTCACTCCCTCACATGTCTCTTTGAGAAGTTTCTCCCAGGGTACAGGCCAGCTTCGGTCAGCTAGATGGAATGGAAACTTTGTGCTGGGTTTCTGTATCTCTTCATCTCAGGAAGGTGTCGGACAAGTCTTTTAATAACAGGACCAGACTGAGAACTGCCAGACGTCACTGCCAGAAATATGACTGACTATAAATGTGTTCAGAAAACAGACAGAGGGGAGCAGTATTTCTGCCAACTTCACCATTATCACCAGAGTGATCAGAAACAGGGATACTGCTGTAATTTCTAAAACTGTGTACAGTAAAACAGCGGACACTAAACTGGTTTTGCTTAAAAAAAAATTAATTAATTAATTGCACAAAACAGGATCAAACCTGTCTTTAAATTGTAATTTATCTAAAATGCACTAAAATTACAATGACAAAAATATAAACATCCTGGCTATGGAGGCCCAGGATTGGCACTTTAATCAAATGAAGAACATTAAATAAAATAAAATAAATTATTATTCATGATGATTATTAACATATTATTATTATTATTTTATTCAGATCACATTATTTTATTTTATTTCAAAGATTATATTATAAATAAACTTACTATATGTAAAATGGTTTAATTTATTCATGTTTAATTTATTCAATATAACAATAAATAATAAAAAAAAATTAAATGCATCTTTTAAATTGCTTTTAAAAAGTGTTGGCCAGTTGCTTCTCCATGTCTGTTCACCAATGCAATATGTACCTGTATTTAAAATAATGTATTTTACTTAATCATAATTTAACATAATGATTCAAATTTAGTTAAATGTAATGTTTAAAAATTCTCATTTTTAATTGATTTATTAATTTATATTTTACCCTCTGCTATATATATATACACACATACACATACATACAGCAGGTAAAATAAGTATTGAACAGGTCACCATTTGTTTCTCAGTAAATATATTTCTAAAGGTGCTGTTCACATGAAATTTTCACCAGAATTCGGTTACAACACAAGTAATGCAAACATACAAAACAAATAAGTTCAAAATTAAGTTATGTGTAATAAAATTGAATGACACAGAGAAACTGTATTGAATTACTGAAATGTATTTAATACTTTGTATAAAAACCTTTGTTTATAATGACAGCTTCAAGACGCCTCCTGTATGGAGAAACTAGTCGCATGCATTGCTCAGGTGTGATTTTGGCCCATTCTTCCATATGTATATATATATATATATATATATATATATATATATATATATATATATATATATATATATATATATATATATATATATATATATATATATATATAAAAAATGGGGGCACAAAGTTCCCATTCCACCACATCCCAAAGATGCTCTATTGGGTTGAGATCTGGTGACTGTGGAGGCCATTTCAGTACAATGAACTCATCGTCATGTTCAAGAAACCAATTTGAAATGATTCGGGCTTTGTGACATGGTGCATTATCCTGCTGGAAGTAGCCATCAGAGGATGGGTACATGGTGGTCATAAAGGGATGGACATGGTCAGAAACAATGCTCAGATAGGCCGTGGCATTTAAACGATGCCCAAGTGACACTAAGGGGCCTAAAGTGTGCCAAGAAAACATCCCCCACACCATTACACCACCACCAGCAGCCTGAACAGTGGTAACAAGACATGATGGATCCATGTTCTCATTCTGTTTACGCCAATTTCTGAATCTACCATCTGAATGTCTCAACAGAAATCCAGACTCATCAGACCAGGCAACATTTTTCCAGTCTTCAACTGTCCAATTTTGGTGAGCTTGTGCAAATTGTAGCCTCTTTTTCCAATTTGTAGTGGAGATGAGTGGTATGCGGTGGGGTCTTCTGCTGTTGTAGCCCATCCGCCTCAAGGTTGTGCGTGTTGTGGCTTCACAAATGCTTTGCTGCATACCTCGGTTGTAACGAGTGGTTATTTCAGTCAAAGTTACTCTTCTATCAGCTTGAATCAGTCGGTCCATTCTCCTCTGACCTCTAGCATCAACAAGGCATTTTCGCCCACAGGACTGCCGCATACTGGATGTGCAAATCTTGAAATACTCAGACCGGCTCGTCTGGCACCAACAACCATCCCACGCTCAAAATTGCTTAAATCACCTTTCTTTCCCTTTCTGACATTCAGTTTGGAGTTCAGGAGATTGTCTTGACCAGGACCACACCTCTAAATGCATTGAAGCATCTGCCATGTGATTGGTTGATTAGATAATTGCATTAATGAGAAATTGAACAGGTTTTCCTAATAATCCTTTAAGTGAGTGTATATAACCCTGTGTCACACATTCTGAGACTATAAGTTAACAATATGTTTCCTGTCACTGAACAAACTCTTTTCCATGGTGTGTTTTTGCATCTCCTGAGGCTGGTCTCTTTCCAGAGCTATCCTAATCCCTACATCTGTTCCGCTCTGAACGTTTTGAACAGAATGACGGTGTGTGAAATTTCGAGCCCAGAGTCTGGATTTGCCCTCCTTCTAACTGAACCGTAGTTCTTCATTTCAAAGACAAATGACAGAGAGATACAAAGACAATGAAAAGAGCATTTCTCCAATTTGCTCACTCATTTACTCACTAACCCACTCACTCATAAATAAATAAATTAATAAAAATGTTCCTCATTAAAATTATTTACTTTTAAAGAAGTTATTTCCACATCAGACAATTGTTTTGAAGTGAATAAGGCCATTGACTTATATTAATGGATTAGAAAAGCATTTTATTCAACATAGAGAAGGGTGCCATGTTGATATCACATGACCAAAGATACATTGTGATTCAAACATAAAAATAATAATGTATTGTACCTTTCAACACTCTTTCAACACTCGTGCATTTGTGGTTGTGTTTGTGTGTGTGTGTGTGCATGCAGGAATAAATGCTGTTATCAAACACAGATTAAAAGCCCTCTCCGTGGACTCCCACTTTCTCTAGAACATATGCCACGTTGAGTGGATTTCCCTGCTCCACAGAGCAATGAGATGCTTCGCTTGCTGCAAGGATCTGACAAAATCACTACACTTCACGTACAGCACATTAAAACATGTAAAGGTGCAGAGATACACAAACACACTGACATGAAGGTTCTCTAATTAGATTGTAGTTGATCCTAATTGGCCTGTGCAGTTCTAGGCTTGGGAGAGACAGAACCAGTCAAGCCCAGAAGAGGACTCAGGACATAAAAGTGTGTGTGCGTGCGCTCGGTTATTTTTGGTTTAAGATCTCTCACACCCTGTTGTGATGGGGGTAAGGCAGATTGTGATTAATTAGTGTTGTAATTAAACAAGATTAATGTGTTTAATTTGAGTTATTAGGCCTGTGTGCATACTGTTGAGAATATTGTTTATGTATTGCCTTCAAAGACTGATAGAGTTTGCCAAGTTGATTTTTTTTCTTTTTTTCTTTTTTGAGGCATAATCATAAGCAAAATTAAAGCTGTTTTTTGGGAGGAATTGTATATGTTTTTATCTATCTATCTATCTATCTATCTATCTTTTTCCACTTTACAATACTTTTTTCTATACATTACACTGTAAATAAAATTTGTGTTGTATTAGCTATCTTGAACTAATAATAAACAATACTTGTTTAATGTTATTTTCCACTAAAACCAATATATTTTTTTACCATTTAACTGCATTTAACAATTGTTAATTAACAATGAACAATAGTCTATTTCTAAATTACCATTGGATTAAGCTGTAGACTATTAACTGTATTTCTTAACCATTTTAGAAAGGAAATATATAGATATATAAATATAGAGATATATAAATAGAATAATATTTAAGTTATTTTATTATTATTAATTATTTTCTAAAAAGGTAAATATGCAGGAGACGTATTTTCTATGACATAAAAATGTAGAAATGTAAGTCTAAATGTAGACTTTCCAAACTTATTTAAACTTAACTCATCAGTTTGTTTTTATGTGTTTATTGGAATTAAAATGCCTGTGATTTCAAGGTTTAAAACATTCAATTCAATTCACATTTATTTGAATAAAGCTTTTCACGGTGCCATTTCAAAGCAGCTTTAAGCAAATACATTTTTCTACAGTACATTGCAATTAAGAGTGATCTGTTTATCAGAGGTGACTGTGTCAAAGTAATGTTCATATGGCAGAAATGTTCTATGTTTATACAACTCATGTATGTGTGCATGCATTAATGTATGTCATGTATTCATTTAAGCACAAATAGAAAATTAGAAAGTTTTGTCACATTGAGAACACTCACAATCAGTATTTTTATTTTTTTTATGATTAGTTCAACACAGCACCAATAATGCTAATTATGACTGTAAATAATATTGGTATGTATTGTTTTCACAGATTATCCATGACAGGATACAAACACACATGTCCCGGAGCAGGCTGATGTGGAATTCTTTGCCTGGAGGACTCTACGCACTTCCTGAGTTTTCCAGCGACCTCACCCTCTTCCCCTTCTACTACTCAGCACTCGGTGAGTGTGTGTGTGTGTGTGTGTGCGTCTCTACACCACCTTCAGCTCAACGCCGTAAAACTTTGTTGCAGTGAAAATGAAATCATAACTCAGATAGATGTTGGTTCCCTCCAAGCAGTGTGTGTGTAGCAGATCGTGAACATATGTGTCGGCCATTTCCCTTCCTAAACCCAGCCTGTGTGTTTGCATGCGCATATAGGGGTCTGTAGCGGATTTGTCCCTGGGCTTCACATGTCAGCAGTAAATCAGTGTTGCAGGAGTGATAGATGGTCTATACTCTGCTGTCACAGGCGTTGTTAGTCTCACTTTCCATAATTTTGATGACAGGGCAGTTTAGATTCCCTGTCCGTGGCCATAACTTGAGGGAACTTCAGTGTGGCGTGATATACAGCGTGTTTCGCTCAGCCAGGGCAACGCTATAAATCCAGCTACCTGTGATACATGTTGTTTATTAGGCAATGAGAAATCATCCAACATGACCAGTGGATTGCACCGATTGCTTGCTGTGTCCCGGTCTTCCTTGAAACAGTCATTTGAAAATATTTTAGATGTTGTGGCTTGCATACATAATTAGGTTC
Source organism: Carassius auratus (assembly GCF_003368295.1). Taxonomy (NCBI): domain Eukaryota; kingdom Metazoa; phylum Chordata; class Actinopteri; order Cypriniformes; family Cyprinidae; genus Carassius; species Carassius auratus. The sequence goes on from NC_039262.1 coordinate 22,988,515, forward strand.
TGTTGTACACAGCTCTTCTTCGAATCTTCTGGTTTGTTTTGAATTTGTTCATTTTTTTTTGGGGGGGGGGGTATCGGAACAGATTTAATTAAGGCAAATTAAGCATTACTTCAAGCACCATTTGCAAGTGAACGTGGGGCACCAATGCCCCTTTTTGGAATCTCATTCTGACGGCACCCATTCACTGCAGAGTATCCACTTATGTGAAGTCATGTGATGTTAGATTTCTCCAAATATGTTAAGATGAAGAAACTTCACATCTACATATTGGATGGCCTGATGGTGAGTACGTTTTTATCAAATATTGTTTCTTGTGGATTAATGTGTCTGCTAAGAAAAATAGTCAATTTTTGTAGACCAGATGTCTACCAAATGTCCCCACAAGTATAGTAATACCAGTAGATTTTGTTGTTGCATATAAATCAGACAGAATGGAGTGTATAAATAGCAGAAAGTTTCCTAAAAGGTGTAGGTTGAGGTGTAGGGAGATAGAAAATGAGGTTTGTATGGTATAAAAACCAATAACCCTATGGAGAGACCTCTTAGGACTGACTGTACTTCAAGATGTGACCACAATTAGTGGATGGACCATTAACATTTCTTTCAAATAATAAGTTTTAAAATCAAACCAGAAGTGCATGTGAATTTGCCTGTTTGTATTTCTGTGTATATGTGTGTGGTTTGTTTCTGTGTGGTCTGAGTGTGTGGCCTGTTTGTTCACGTGTTTCACACTGTGTGTGTGGTAGCGTGTTCTTGTTTTGTTCATTTTTATAGAGTCTGAATCCCTGCAGAGAGGAAATAGGGATAATAGATGTTCTGGCTAAGCGTAATTACTGTCACTGTGATATATTATGAACTTCTCGTTTGTTTTACGGCCTAACCAGAAAAGTTTCACAGCTTTGATCAGTTCATTTTACTAGTTTTATCCTCTCTTGTTCTCTTTTGTTCTTTGTAGTAACCTTTATTGTGATGTAATAGAGACTTAATGTAGCTGTCGGCTTTCTGGAGTCGCAGTCGCAAACGTAGATAAATGAAGCGAATCCCTGCAGAGGAACAAAGATAAACAGGTGCTCTCTTTGAACGGCTGCCATAAAGCAAACTGATACAAATGCAGAGAGATGTTACACACCAGAGGCTGACGCCGCTGAAGACTGATTTCATGAAGGCTAATCTGACGCTCGCAGTGTACGAAAACTGCATTTTTATGTGCTTCATGATTTAAGCGAAGAAATTCACCAGCAAATACAGACTAATGATAGACTTTTACAGCTCTAAAGTAATTTCTGCTGTCCACGTTTGTGATTTCTGCAGGTAAGAGTCCGTCTCAGGAGTTTACAGCTGTCATTCAAGCAGTCACACCTCTACAGTCCCAACAGCAGCCCATATTCAAACTGATCCATGCGGTCGCCAAGTCCAAGTTTTGTGCGCAGGTGAGAATATGAGCCAATAATGAGACACAATGACAATGCTTCCATTATTATCTATGCTGCAAGTGTGTATCAGGTTAAGGAGCATTCACGCTGCCAATGATTTTCTGCTGTAGGTCACACTGATGGTTAGAGTTCTTGCTTTATCGGTGTCCTGAACAACTGGCTATGTTAAATCAAAAATGAGATGTATCACTGGTTAAAAAAAATAAGAATAATTTACAATACTCACTCTCTAGTGGTTTCTAACCTCACTGATTCTTGAAAAGTGGGACAAAACAGTGTGCACTATATATGTTCCTTTAACAAATATAAAATATCATAATGAAATATTGTCAAAATAATCATCTGACAGAGGTAACAGACCTGACAGAGAGAATCTGACGTTGGTGACGAAAGCTTGAATTTGTATAGTCATTTAGCTATCAACTAAAACCCGATTCCAAAAAAGTTGGGACACTGTAGAAATTGTGAGTAAAAAAGGAATGGAATAATTAAAATCTCATAAACTCATATTTTATTCACAATATAACATCAAATTTTGACAGTGAGACATTTTGAAATGTCATGCCAAATATTGGCTCATTTTGGATTTCATGAGAGTTACACATTCCAAAAAAGTTGGGACAGGTAGCAATAAGAGGCCGGAAAAGTTAAATGTACATATAAGGAACAGATGGAGGACCAATTTGCAACTTATTAAGTCAATTAGTAACATGAGCCTCTCAGAGTGCCAGTGTATCTCAGAAGTCAAGATGGGCAGAGGATCACCAATTCCCCCAATGCTGTGGCAAAAAATAGTGGAGCAATATCAGAAAGGAGTTACTTAGCGAAAAATTACAAAGATTTTGAAGTTATCATCATCTACAGTGCATAATATCATCCAGAGATTCAGAGAATCTGGAACAATCTGTGCAAAATGTGCGTAAGGGTCAAGGCCGGAAAACCATACTGGATGGCCGTGATCTTTGGGCCTTTAGGCGACACTCCATCACATACAGGAATGCTACTGTAATGGAAATCACCACATGGGCTCAGGAATACTTCCAGAAAACATTGTCGGTGAACACAATCCACGGTGCCATTCGCCGTTGCCGGCTAAAACTCTATAGGTCAAAAAAGAAGCCATATCTAAACATAATCCAGAAGCGCAGGTGTTTTTTCGGGGCCAAGGCTCATTAAAATAGACTGTGGCAAAGTGCAAAGCTGTTCTGTGGTCAGACGAATCAAAATTTGAAGTTCTTTTGGAAAATTGGGACGCCATGTCATCTGGACTAAAGAGGACAAGGACAACCATAAGTTGTTATCAGCGCTCAGTTCAGAAGCCTGCATCTCTGATGGTGTGGGGTTGCATGAGTGCATGTGGCATGGGCAGCTTACACATCTGGAAAAGCACCATCAATGCTGAAAGGTATATCCAAGTTCTAGAACAACACATGCTTCCTTCCAGGTGTCGTCTCTTTCAGGGAAGACATTGCATTTTCCAACATGACAATGTCAGACCACATACTGCATCAATTACAGCATCATGTCTGTGTAGAAGAAGGATCCGGGTACTGAAATGGCCAGCCTGCAGTCCAGATCTTTCACCCATAGAAAACATTTGGCACATCATCATAAAGAGGAAGATGTGACAAAGAAGACCTAAGACAGTTGAGCAACTAGAAGCCTGTGTTAGACAAGAATGGGACAACATTCCTCTTTATAAACTTGAGCAACTTGTCTCCTCAGTCTCCAGACATTTGCACACGGTTATAAAAAGAAGAGGGGATTCCAGACGGTGGTAAACATGGCCTTGTCCCAACTTTTTTGAGATGCTTTGATCCCATGAATTTAAAATCAACTTATTTTCCCTTAAAATTATACATTTTCTCAGTTTAAACATTTGATATGTCATCTATTTTGTATTCTGAATAAAATATTGATATTTGAATCTTCCACATCATTGCATTCTGTTTTTATTCACAATTTGTACAGTGTACCAACTTTTTTGGAATCTGGGTTGTGCACTGAATCAAACAATAACTGTATTTAAACAAACACAACAAACAGTAGATATGCTGTATATTTAGTATTTATACATTATTATTATAATTATAAATATAAAATACTATTTGAAATTTATTATAAGTAAATATGACTTGAAAACCACAGAAATATGTCTTCGCGTTGAATGCGAACTCCGTCATAGGAACGTCACCATAGCCAGACTGAAAGAAAATTGTCTGAAAATTGTCTTCAGTTTACACAAGTAACCATGGTTTCCCGAAAGGAACTAGATGCTGCGTCTGAAAATGCTATTGGAAGGCCTTCAGTGTGACCATGCCCTCAATCACATGTGTAATCAGTCCAATGGATGGATGAGACATCCCGAGTGGGTGACACTGACAGTCCGTGGTGCAGATGAAGGGACTTTAGGGGCGTACCCCGACCTGGGGTACAAAAATGCTTTGGCCAATCCAAGTGCAAATCTAGGAAAGAGGGGGCTACGGAGACACTGAAGGTCACCAACTTTCTTGAGAGAAAAAATCTCTCATTCAGAACATGGACACACTGAAAGCATTCCCAAAGTGTTTTCCGATGCACGAGTTCCTGAAGGGGAACATCAGTGTAGCTCTCAAATCTCATTTACCCAATATGAATATGCACATATATTCACAATTTGTTATATATATGTATATATATGTATATATGTTTTTTATTATTATTATTATTCATTCAATTGTTTAGTTTTGTTTTAGTTTAACTTAATGATAATAACCTCGTACCAAATACATAAAATCATAGGTTTGGAACAATATGCGATTAGATAAGAGTAGGTGATTTTCAATTTTGGATGTGCTTTTACTTTCTGGAGGGAAAGTGTCGGTATATTAATTGCTGCCCTGGCTATTGCATCATGTCGTGAACATGATGAATGATTATCAATGCATGAATCAGTCATTTAGAATGCCCACGAATTTTGACACGGTTTTCCACACATCATTTTTTATTATATCCCTGTATGTGGGCAGCAACTAATCATGTTAAACAAGTCAAACGTAAGGCTGTACAAAACTAGCATACGCTCAGTCTGCCCGCAGTATCTGACAAGTGATAGATCATGTTAGCATCACTCTGTGTTCCTCATGGGTCACTGCTTCTTTGCCTAAACTTTCTATACTTTAAATAACTTCTTGTCAGCTGACATTGCATTGGTTCATTTCACATTAGATGATTTACTAAACTGAATAATATTCAGATCATGTATTACCTTATTTAAAAAAGTACACTTTTGCATACAAAAATGAATGTAATGGTTTTGAACACTTAATTGCATTTCATTTAAATTTAAATGAAAGCGTATCGCAGTGTATGTCACACCTTAAGTTTTTTTATTTTCGTTTTTTTTTTTAGATTTGAAGTACACATTCAAAACAGTTAACCACTCTTTTTTTCACAAGAGCTAACATTAGACTGTGTCTTCAAATGCCCTTAATTAACACAGTTCCTAAAAATGAGAAGTCTCTTGATAATTTATAGTTTGTTGCAAATGATTCTAGTGGCTCTCAAACCTATTTTCAGGACTAATAAATGAGAATGGGATTTGTTGTGAAATTTTGATTACTTTTTGCATGTGGGCTGTAATAATTCACACCTGCACTTACAAAAACAGGTTGCAAATTAACATGAATACATGTAATGTGCAGTGCAGCTCATGTGTTTTAATGTGGTTTCAGATTTTAGTGCTGTGGAACTGTGAGAAGCCTCCACCACCTAGAAACAAGTGGCCCTCCATCACAACACCCTTCTCTATCATTGAGGGCAAAAGAAAGGTGAGATGGGAGAAATATGACGGAATAAATATTAAAATTGCATGTTGGTTTAAAGTCTTGGCAGGCATACACAGGCAATGAACACTTTGCACACATATTAGCCTTTTAGATTTTATGCAAATGTAATTATTTTAGATATTAGATAAAGCCTGTTAATATTTTACAGTTTTAGAAGTACACTAATGATAATTTAGTGTATAAATCATTGAAACATTTAAACAATTTTCAGCAAAGGTTTTGTCATGTTTAGTTAACTTCCAGGGACAAATTTGTACATAAAGTGCAGGTAAGTGAAGTTAGGCTTAAACTTTTCAGTGGGAAGGAAACAAAATAACAAATAACGGGACAGATGTCACCATTTAAAATCTCTAAAATGATTTGAAATAAATAGTGCGTGTGTATGTGTAATAAATGCACAGCTGTGTGTGGGTGGTTATGTGAATGTTCTGAATGTATCTTATCATTAGCACCTTTCAGACTTTGTCTGTTCACTGTCATCCCTTTTTGCACATGTTTTACTCATTTACATCTTGTCATGTGTTCTTTGCAGAAACAGTTAGCCTGAGCAACTTAATGTGATGGATTACTCTGTCTCCTCACTTATCCCTTAGTTGTTTTATCTCGTATCTCAAAATGTAGCTATTTAGGGTTTTTAAACAGAGTCGATGGAAAAAAAAAGTGAGGAAAAAAATATCTTAAGAGAAAAATGACTTTAACATATTTGGGTGTTAACTATGACCACATTTAAAGTAGATTTGTGCATTTTTAGAAAAATCACTTAAAACACTCTCAATAGGTCCAACAGTTAACATACGTGCAGCACAGGAGAATTCCAGGTTTTCTATATACTGTTTACTGGTCTGACACAATATTAAAACCGCTGACAGGTGAAATAAATAACTGATTATATCAATACAACTGCACCTGTCAAGTGGTGGAATGTATTAAACAGCAAGTAAATACTCAAGAATCGGTCAAATAAAGAGATCTTTGACAAGGACCAAATAATGATGGCTAGACAACGGTTTAGAGCATCTAATGGCAAGTCTTTTGGGGTGTTCTCCATATGCAGTGGTTGGTACCTGTCAAAAGCGGTGCAAGGAAAGTCAACCTGTGAACCTTAACCAGGGTCCAAACCAAAATTTATTAGCCACATTTCCACTGTTGGGCCAAATAGTGATCGTTCTAGTGCATGTTAGGGCCAGTCGAATTTCCACTGTCACTGTCACTGTTAGGATACGGTAGACATCGCTGCTCATTTCACATGTATTCATATCTAGCAACCACCTAGCATCAACATTTAATACATTTAAAACTAATTTAATGCAAAATACACTTTCACACAGTTGGTCTCATTCACTAATTATTGCATAGATTATTCGTATTTATATGCACATTCAGACTTCTCACAAACACTTTCCACCTAATTCACACACATAAGAATGCACATATGAATTTCTTTTTATTTCTTACTTCTTAGTGAATCTGGAGTGTTCTAAATGAGCGGCCATGTGAACAAAGCTAGCCATTTGCATATAACATGACACACACACACACACACACCATCTCCATAAGGGTCTCCATTTGTGCACACGCTTTCCTTACAGCCTTCCGTCACTCGTGTCAAAGACACTCCATGCAATACACAATATGACACTGTTTATACTGTTTATGGCTGTACGTGCACAGTTATTTTTACAGTAATTCAAATTAATTTTGTTCAGATGCTTTGACACAACCGGTTTTGTTTAAAGCACTATATAAATAAAGGTGACTTGACTATTTAAAGACACCATGCAGCTTGAGCTACAGTCTAAAGCAGCTTTTATTACTCTTTCATTGTATAAATTATGTTTATTGTAAGTTATAACTATTATCCTATAATAAAACATACTTTTTATTTTAAATAGAGAGAGAGAGTGTGTTTTTTTTTTGCTGTGTGCTGTCAATTGTTCCTATATTTTTTCTTAAGTTTTTAATACATTTTAGTATGAAAGTTTTAGTGAATCATGATTTGTTCATGAAAGCATTTGTACCAAGCTTTCAAACACAAATGTTCGTACGCATGCTTAGTGAATGAGACCCTGTGTCTGAATTAACTTACGATTGCAACCTGAAGGAAATTCTGATAACCGAGGCAGAAATTGAAAAAAAAAATTTGCAATTCTAAAGGCTATATGCTAACAATCGTTATTCTAAAAAAACGTTATGCTCATGAAAAATCCAGAGACTGCTTCAAGAACATAGACAAATCATATATGATTATAAACATGTAATAATTTGACAATTTTTTCTTATGTTCTGTCTCCTGCATGTGTCTTTGTTGATACCGGAATTCTGCATCCACATATGTCATACATTTCATATACTTTGTGTAAAGGCCAAGGATGATAACTGTAAAGATAATGATGAAGATATAGTTCAGATAAAGACAGAGAGAAAACAATATCATTGGAATCACTTTCAAAACTATTTTTCTCCAGCTGATGAACAGTAAAAAACTGAAAGCCAATCAGAATCCATCCTGCAGTAAGGAGCTCTGGAATTTAAAGAAACAGACGAACATGCACTTAGAATAAATAGATGATACCGTTCCTTGGTGTGGACGCTAACATTGTTATCTTTATAGTTAGTATCTTTATAGTTATCGTTCTTGGTGTGAACGGGGCTTTACTCATAACTCTGATTTTCTGTCTGTGAGCTCCCTTTGGCTGCAAAGATAACAGTATAGTGAGACAGAAGACAGTGCACAACCCTCTTCAGATTGCATGCATCTTGGAAAATTAATGTAAAGGCTCATTCTTTTCAAAGAAATTTGGTAAAAACACAAGAGTTTATCAATATTTTTATGTTGTGTTATGTGTACACATTTGGACTTAAACTCTGTAATGGAGGTGTTATGTGCATTCTTGTCATCACAAATAAACGGAGCAGCAGTCTTGTAAAATGTAAAATAATGATAAATATCAATTTGATTTAGCATGCTGACACAAATTAATTAATTAATTTTTTTATTGTAAATCATTGTCTATTATCAATTTATAAAATATTGATGCTGAAGTCTGTCTTAGGTCTATATGAAAGGGCCAAACGTCCATTTCTGTTAGGTTTAATTTATGATATAGTTTACACTGGGTTTTACTGTACCATTGGTCTGACAGTGGAAACAGGAATTGATCTTGGGCTCATGGCTCCAGGTGCGAGGCGATTGACCACATCTGGCTTGTTGTTAGCTCTGGCTCACGCTGACCCAACAGGACACTTATGTTAGAATTAGGGGTGTAATGGTATGTGTATTCGTACCGGACCGTTTCGGTACAGGGCTTTCGGTCTGGTGCACGTGTGTACCGAATGACCGAATGCAATATTTTGTTTGCGGAAAATAGGTAAATAGGTTCGTGTTTCCAAATGAACATATTAAGTGGCGGAAGTCTCGGCGTTCAGCGCAAATCCCGCCCTGCAGCTGATTCTAAGGCCGGTGACACTCTGGCTGCATGGCATGAGCGTGGCATTTCTGCTGCGTGTCAGTTGCGTGACGGCTGCTTCGCATTTTCTGTGTCTTTACACACCAAAAACGTGCCTGACGCAACGCTAGCGCGCTGCTGCTGCTGTAGTTGACATAGAGGGAAGCCGCCGACAGACCAGGATCTTGTCTTCACGACAACAATATCTATACTTCATGTTGAGCATAAATATAAAGCCTACTGATAAAGTACACCGTCAACAGTGTTGACGGCAAAACAGACTATGTTTGACAGGTGCAATATGCCAGTGTGTCACCGGCCTAAAGTTTTCAAAAGGCATCATGCGAGTGTGAACATCACTACAACTAGGAAAAAAAACGATTGTAATTCAAACGCAGCTCCTGTCGGCATTTAAACAGACCTTTGCTCTTAATTCCGATCGGTCCAACGCTTTAACGAAATCTGAGCAGGTCTAAAAACTGAAATGGTTGATGCTGCACTTTACACTTTGGAAAAGTTATATATATATATATATATATATATATATATATATATATATATATATATATATATATATATATATATATATATATATATATAATTATTTTTTTTATTTTTTTTTATGAGCAGGCCTACAAGCTGGGATTGGTAATGCTGCACTGCACTGTAATCATAGTTATATATTTATATGTTTCATTATATTTTATTATATGATATTGGTTTGAGACTGAGAGTATTTTACTTGGTGGAGAACTTTGCAGCAGTATTTTATTATTATTTATTATTATTAAAAAGTAAACAAATTGGTGAAAAAAGTTTATAGTAATAAACAACCTGCACTTTAAAGTTTGCACTTCTTTCCCTTACTGTACCGAAAATGAACCGAACCGTGACTTTAAAACCGAGGTACGTACCGAACCGTGATTTTTGCGTACCGTTACACACCTAGTAATATCAGAACAAAAATCTGACGCGATAAATGAAACATACAAAATGTGCAGAGCAGGGGGGCATGAGGACTGGAATTGAGAACCGATGGTCTACATGGACAACAATATTCAGATTTTAACATGATTAAGACAACATTCTGATAAAAAAATCTACTATGTAAACAGAGATTTTGGATTACCATAATCTTGCTAAAGTCATATTCGAAGTAAACACTAATCGAATTAAGACATGTGAAGTATTCTTATTTAAGTCACATAACTGAGGTGCAGTATAGACATGTACACACCTTAATCACAATATTATCATTGTTTAGGACTTTTTTCAGCATTTTGCGACAGGATACACAGACAGCATTGGTCAACCTTTTGATGGTAAACAAAAGAGCATGAACAAATAATCAACTGCACTTGAAGCTTTCAGTAACTTAAAAATGAAACACCCAAAAAAGAATGACATCATAATAAAGAGGAACTATATGTTAATATGTGAAATTCTGGAGGGGACGTCGGATGGCATGGTGACATAATGGTGTGTGCCATTAATTGATCTATGAACTATAACATGTAAAATTGGAACATGAAAGGAATATTCTAAAACCAACTCACGTAAACACCTTGATCCTAATATTGTCTTATTCAGAATAAGATAAATAACAAGATTACTGATGTCCATGTAAACATAGTCTATGGGATGTGTTGGACCAACAAATCCCATCCATGGAGGCCCCACCAAGCAACTTAAAGCAGGGGTCTCCAGCCCCAGATTTCAGTTTCAACCCGAATCAAACACACTTGTGCTAGCTAATTCAGTTAAAGGCCTGAAGTCTGCAGTGCGGTAGGTCTTTACCCTGTTATGTATGTATGTTTTTTAGCATGGCAGCTGGTTTAAGTTGGTCCTTGGTTGGTCAGAAGCTGGTTTAAGGTGGTCCTAAGCAGGAGCTAATTGCTCAAGACCCCTTAAACCAGCTCATGACCAACGACCTTACTTCAAAACAGAAATAACCAGCATATGCAGATTTTTTTTTCGACAATGAAGGAGCAAGGTAAGAGATCCCGGACTTAAAGGATCTTCTGTTAATGCCTTGGTGCCAGATACCACAGGACATGATTAGAGGTTTTATGGGGTCCATGCCTTAATGGATCAGAGCCCTACTCAAGTAAACAAATACAACTGGAAATCAGCTCAAGGGAGAAAATATTGCCTCTTAAAGGAAAAGTTCATTTCAGACCCTACACTAAAACGTGTGTGTGTGTGTGTGTGTGTGTGTGTGTATACTGTATATATATATATATATATATATATATATATATATATATATATATATGCACCACCTTATAAATGTTAACACTCTAATGATTTCAGAATTAAGTTGTTATGCTTCAGGTTGTTTGCAAATGTAATTTAATTGGAGCATGGAACACATCCAAAATAATCACAGCACCCCATAATTTCACACAGAAAAGCATTTTTTGTGAGCAGATTTCTCATAAATCAACCTGACAGTTTGTTATTGTACTGTGCCTTAAAAACACATTGATAGGGACGAGTGTCTCAGTAGAGCCTATGACAATTCAACTACATTTATCTAGAGAATAATTGTTATTTGGTTTGTAGGTATGTGGCATTAGAAAGTCATATTAGGCACTGGATTTTTTTGTTGCTCAGTAGTCAACATCCAAATAAAAATAATATAGCAAATTTTCAAACTGATTATCAAATGCATGTTTACTAAAGCCTGTTATATACTGTAAGGTGTTTCTACCAGCTCTGCATGTTGCAATAGCAACCTAAATAATCTCTGCATATGTTACCTTGGAGATGCACTATTTCTTCAAAATACATGCAGAGAATAAATAAGACTTCAGATGTAAATAAAGTAAAAAAAAAATAAAAAATGATATACATACAGTACAGACCAAAAGTTTGGACACACCTTCTCATTCAAAGAGTTTTCTTTATTTTCATGGCTATGGAAATTGTAGAGTCACACTGAAGGCATGAATTAACACATGTGGAATTATATATGGAATTATATACATAACAAAAAAGTGTGAAACAACTGAAAATATGTCATATTCTAGGTTCTTCAAAGTAGCCACCTTTTGCTTTGATTACTGCTTTGCACACTCTTGGCGTTCTCTTGATGAACTTCAAGAGGTAGTCACCTGAAATGGTTTTCCAACAGTCTTGAAGGAGTTCCCCTAGAGATGCTTAGCACTTGTTGACCCTTTTGCCTTCTGTCTGAGGTCCAGTTCACCCCTAAACCATCTGGATTGGGTTCAGGTCCGGTGACTGTGGAGGCCAGGTCATCTGGCGCAGCACCCCATCACTCTCCTTCTTGCTCAAATAGCCCTTGATGCCTTCAGTGTGACTCTACAATTGTCATAGTCATGAAAATAAAGAAAACTCTTTAAATGAGAAGGTGTGTCCAAACTTTTGGTCTGTACTGTATATGAGGTATCTGTTTTTTTCTTCAACATTACTACCATACTTTAGGAAAATATATTTTGATGTTTACTGGGTTTGTAGTGACACTGGATCTCTGAAAGATAATTAGAATAATTTATGTTATTGTAGTATGAAGTAGTATTTCCAGCCACTAAAAGCACATTCTTGGACAGAATGGACTGAAACATTGGAGCAGACATTATGCTGATAGTCAAAATCCTGGCTTTGCGATACTTAGTCTCAGCCTCAGACCCCACGCCCACAGACCCTTGGCTAAACGTAAGATGCATATGGGACACTAAAGTGGAAACACTTCAGGCATGTCGAAGTCGTCATCGGATTGGTTGAATTCTACAGGATTTCTGCAAGATGTGTGTGTCACGTTCTTTAACGTTCCACCTGGAAACAAAGATACCATGGCGCCAAACCGCCTCACGAAAGAAGAAAGAAGTTGTGTATAGAACTGTGATGATGAGCACGTGACATGACTTTGACGTGTCGGTCAAACGGCCTCATAGGTGGGCCTTGGCCAACGAAAGCTGCCATGAATTCCAGACCTTCAGTCTGAAGTTCTGGCTACACGAGACTATGCAATACTAAGCTGTATCAAGTCAGACACAATAAATGTCAAAGGGGAAAGTTCAAGGGTCATCGAGACCACTTAAAATGCCTTTCCAATGGGGAACTGTAAAGGTCTGATGCACAAATACATTAATGACCCAACATAACAATTTATCATCTCAAGAGATTCATTATGAGACTGACATTTCAATTATCATCATCATGACAGGCAGATCTGAGTATCATTCATCAAGATGCTAACAGCTTTTTGAATAATATGCATTAATGGATTTGCCTCCATATACAGGATTCATATAGTATGTGCTTTTTGGAAGTTGTTTTGGAAGATTTGGATGATATAAATCCAACCATCCAATTCATCCCATTATTTTTTATGCTGTTCGTTTGTGAAAAAAATGAAAATCTACAAAAAAAGTTACTTCAATCCAAGCACATTCAGCTAAAACATTCATAACATGTAAATAACATGTAAATATAATGTACAGGTACTAGATATGTATTTCATTGTAAGCATCATAACAGTATATGTACATATATTAATATGTATAAGCCCAGGTTTAAAATGCAACCAGCCATTTTATATAATGTATAAGAATAAATATAACTGAATTAATATAACTGTCTATATATATTTAAAAATAGAGAGAGAGACAGAGAGAGAGAGAGATCTTTCTATACACCAGACAAAGGCTGATGAGTAATTTTGTCCAAACTCTAGTCCAAGTTTAGTCTATGGTGATATAACTGGTGATAATAATTACAAACACACATTTCAATAGATCAGAAAAGTCCAGAGCTCTAGATAAAATGCAGTTACTTTGAAAGCAGTGTGAATTATGTGTCAAACAAGTGTGAAATAGATAATCAAAGTTTTAATCAACAGCTATTTGTCAAAATTAAATCATATTGTGACTAATAAGCTATCAAACGCCACATCCAAATCATAACACGCTTTTATCTGAGTCCTGATTAAGATGAATTGGAGTTGTTTAATACTCAGATAAAGGCTTAATAGAGGCATGAACTTGGTTTTCTCTAGAAGTGCAATCTCTAGAGGTCATGATAGGGAGAGAGTTTGTCCCAGAGCCTGTGTGTGTGTGTGTGAGAGAGAGAGAGAGAGGGGGGGGGGGGTCCTGTGGCATCTTATTTAGGTTTGTTAGACATGTTTGATGTTATAAACAGAAAGATAGACACTAAAAGACAGATTGTGGGAAAATGAAGTGGATTTGCTGATACAAAGTTTATTTGGATGTACTATCTAGGATGTTTTATATGGAAGTTTGTTTCTGCCACAAAATAAAAAATATATATAATAAGTAGGGCAAATGGCAATTAGGGTGTCAGTGCAATTCCAAAACAGCGCAGATGGGCGTAAAAATTTATGCGGGTGATTTACTGACAACATGCAAATTAAATAACGCTGATGCAAAATAGTTTATTTTTGGGAGTGTTAAATAATGGTGCAAATACCAGTAATTTGATGAGTGCAAACTTTAGTAAATCACATTGTATTATTCATTTTAGTAGGTCGGTTTATTGGCATTCATTACTGCAATTTGGTATATTTTTAAAAGTGAAGCTTGACAAATCATTAGTTAAACTACACTACTATTTAAAAAAAAACATTACATTGGAACATTACAAACTACAAATAAAAGTAGATAACCACACTGATGATCCAGTACTGTATAAGTTTATGAATAAAATATAATTATTCAAATAATTAAAAAGCTAAATTCATTCACAGTCTTAAATTGTTTTACAAAAACTATGAACTTGAACAATAAATTAAAATCCCAATTAAATGACTGTTCCATATCTGTCGGTCACTACGAGTTATGTCGACCGACAAATGGGGTCTCAGTTGGGAGGCCAATCATCTCTGATTTTAAGAGAAAACTCCAATGAAATTGGCAAGTGGATTAACACACCTGAGCCACTCCCCGTGCCAACGGGTATAAATAGGGCGACAGGTGCATCCACTCATTAGATTTTTGCTTCGGAGCCGAGTAGTCGATGAAGAAAATCACTACAAAGCCATCATCTTTGTTTTTGTTTAAACTGTTCCTGGTCGGTGTGATGGCGCGTTACAGCGGTGTCCCTGCGAGACGGCGATTCCCCTGGGCGCTTCGGCTAAAAGAGACAGTTCTAAAAGAGCAAATCACGGACGATTCGCGTCTTTTTCAAGATGCCGTTTCGTCCGTGTCCTTCTGGATGCGGTCGTTTCCTGTCTTCGGTTGACGGTCACGAGCGTTGTCTGCAGTGTCTGGGCGTCCAACACGCTGAGGCTGCGCTCGTGGATGATTCATGCGTCTACTGTGGGCGTATGAACATGGCAGCGCTGCGATCGTGTCTCTCACTCCTCAAGGGGAGTGCAGCAGACCCCTCTGTCGCCACCCGTCCCGGTCTCTCTGGCTCGAGCAGAGGGCCGCCGGCTGGCGCTCTGGGAGATCTGAGGATCACAGTGAGAGCTTCTCCGCCGGGCCACGCCCCACGGACCTCTCACTCCTCACGCAGCGACTGTCCCGTGCAGCTGCCGATTGATTCTGCTGGGCCGTCTCATAGCGGTCCCAGCGTGTCTTTCGGTGCGCCGCCCGAAGACCAGATGTCGATTGCTGCATCGGGGGATGGGTTATCGACCTCTGAGGATGAAGGTTCGGCGGGGCTGCCCCCCTCGGGTGTTGTCGCTGCTGCCGAATCGGACTTGGAGTTGTCGGCCATGCTTGCCCGGGCAGCCGTGAGTATCGGACTGGAGGTGACTACACCGCCCAGTCCCGAGCCCTCACGGCTGGATGATTGGTTTCTCGGCGCGGGACGCGGCTCACAACCTCGTTCTGCTCCGGTGCCTTTCTTCCCGGAGGTGCATGAAGAGGTGACGAAGTCGTGGACGGCCCCTTTCACGGCCAGAAGCCGCTCTTCTCCCTCTTCCATCCTCACCACCCTCGATGGCGGGGCAGCCAGGGGGTACGTAGAGGTTCCCCAGGTGGAGAGGGTGGTTGCGGTGCACTTGTGCCCACAAAACGCCGCCACTTGGAGGAATCGTCCGCGTCTCCCGTCCAAGGCCTGTAAGCTGACGGCCGCACTCGCTGCCAAGGCTTACAGTGCTGCGGGCCAAGCTGCCTCTGCCCTGCATGCCATGGCTATCCTGCAGGTACACCAAGCCAAGGCACTCAAAGCCATGCACGAGGGTGGTACCGACCCGGGGTTGATGCAGGAGCTGCGCACGGCGACTGACTTCGCCTTACGGGGCAACGAAGGTCACGGCGCGGTCCCTCGGGAAGGCAATGTCCACGCTGGTGGTCCAGGAGCGGCATCTCTGGCTGAACCTGGCTGAGATGAGGGACATGGACAAAGCGCGCTTTCTCGATGCCCCCATCTCCCAGGCAGGCCTGTTCGGCGACACTGTCGAGGACTTTGCCCAGCAGTTCTCGGCGGTACAGAAGCAGACTGAGGCCATTCAGCACATCCTGCCCCGACGTGTCTCTCCGGCTGCCACCGTTCCGTTGCGGGTAGCGCCTCAGCCTGCTCGTCGCCGTGGGCGCCCCCCTGCGTCCTCTACGCCAGCTCCGCCCCGTGCTGAGAGTTCTTCGAGGCCGGCGCGTCGAGCCCCGCGCAGGAGAGCGGCGCCCCCCGTGTCACTCCCGGCTGCGAAGTCCTCGAAGAAGTCGACCAAGCGGCCCTGACACGGGCAACTCGGAGATGCGGAGAACTGCTCTTCAGGAGATGGCGAAGACAGCGCCACTCCTTCCCCCGGAGGAGGGCCTGGTGGAGAATCTTCAGTTTCAGTTTTGTTCTGTTCCGCCACTGGCCGAACGGAGCAAATTCTCCTTCCTCCGAGTTGCAAGGCTCGTAAGTTGACAATGAGCGACGCACAGCTTCCTCACTCTCACCCACGACGCTCCCTTTCGCCAGCGGCCAAGAGGTCGCGGTTCGGAGACGCAACGCCTCTCCACGCGTCTCTGGCCAGTTCCTCCGGGAACACGGGGAGTGTGGTTGCGATGACCCAGGACGCAGTGCCTTCTGGGCCTTCCGGCACGACTCCCCATCGCTGCACCACTGCGGGTATGTCGACTGTCCCTTTGGTGCCACTTGTACGGTATCTGGGAGCGTGGCTTGCGCTTCCCAACCCGTCACGCTGGCTCATCCGGACGGTTCGACTCGGCTATGCGATTCAGTTCGCCCGGCGACCCCCCAAGTTCAATGGCGTGCTCGAGACTTCAGTGGCAGTCCAGGACGCCCCTGTCTTGCGCGAGGAGATTGCTGTCCTCCTGGCGAAGGATGCAATCGAGCCGGTCCCTCCAGCCGAGATGAGGACGGAGTTTTTTCAGCCCTTACTTCATCGTGCCCAAGAAAAGCGGTGGCCTTCGACCTATCCTGGATCTGCGAGTCTTGAATCGGGCCCTACACAAGCTCCCGTTCAGGATGTTGACGCAGAAACGCATTATCAAATGCGTCCAGCCCCAGGACTGGTTTGCAGCGATCGACCTGAAAGACGCGTACTTTCATGTCTCTATCCTCCCTCGTCACAGACCGTTCCTGCGCTTTGCTTTCGAGGGTCAGGCATGGCAGTACAAGGTCCTCCCCTTCGGGCTCTCCCTGTCCCCCCGTGTCTTCACGAAGGTCGCGGAGGGCGCTCTTGCCCCACTCTGGGAAGTGGGCATCAGGATCCTCAACTATCTCGACGACTGGCTCATTATGGCCCGGTCCCGAGAAGAGTTGTGCAATCACAGGGACTTCGTGCTTCGGCACCTCAGTCAGTTGGGGCTTCAGGTCAACCGGGAGAAGAGCAAGCTCTCCCCTGTGCAGAGAATCTCTTATCTCAGTATGGAGTTAGACTCGGTGAGTATGACGGCACGTCTCACCAGCGAGCGTGCCCACTCAGTGCTGAACTGCCTGAGTTCCTTCAGAGGCAGGACAGTGGTACCGCTGAAACACTTTCAGAGGCTCCTGGGGCATATGACATCCGCAGCCGCAGTCACGCCGCTCGGGTTGCTTCATATGAGACCACTTCAGCACTGGTTACACTCCCGAGTCCCGAGATGGGCATGGCGCCGCGGTACACATCGTGTCACCATCACACTGATGTGTCGCCGCCTATTCAGTCCTTGGTCGGACCTTGCTTTTTTACGGGCCGGCGTGCCCTTAGAACAAGTGTCCCGGCACGTTGTTGTCACAACAGATGCCTCCAACTCGGGCTGGGGCGCGACATGCAACGGGCAGGCAGCTTCAGGGTCCTGGACAGGACCTCGACTGCTTTGGCACATCAACTGCCTGGAGTTGCTGGCAGTGCATCTAGCTTTGCGACGGTTTCGTCCGCTAGTGCTGGACAAGCACGTGTTGGTCCGCACGGACAACACTGCGGCTGTTTCGTACATCAACCGACAAGGCGGTTTACGATCACGTCGCATGTCTCAACTCGCCCGTCATCTCCTCCTCTGGAGTCAGATGTGGCTCAAGTCGCTGCGCGCTGTCCACATCCCGGGGGAGCTCAATCGTGCGGCCGACGCGCTCTCACGACAGCTCACTTTCCCCGGGGAATGGCGACTCCATCCCCAGACGGTCCAGCTGATCTGGAGTCGATTCGGGGAAGCCCAGGTAGACCTGTTTGCTTCCCACAAGTCCTCCCACTGCCAGCTGTACTATTCCCTGTCCCAGGCCCCCCTGGGCACAGATGCACTGGCACACAGCTGGCCTCGGGCTTTACGCAAGTATGCGTTTCCCCCAGTGAGCCAGACCTGTTGGTTGCGCCTTACTGGCCCACCCGGACCTGGTTTTCGGAACTCATGCTCCTCGTGACAGCCCCTCCCTGGCGCATCCCCCTGAGGAGAGACCTTCTCTCTCAGGGGCTTGGCACCATTTGTCATCCGCGTCCAGATCTCTGGAACCTCCATGTGTGGCTTCTAGACGGGACGCGGCAGACCTAAGTGATCTGCCCCCAGCGGTGGTAGACACTATCACTCAGGCTAGAGCCCCTTCTACGAGGCAGGCCTATGCTCTGAAGTGGAGTCTGTTCATGAATTGGTGTTCTTCTCACCGAGAAGACCCCCGGAGATGCCCGGTCAGAGTCGTGCTTTCTTTCCTGCAAGGTAGGCTGGAGCGTGGGCTGTCACCCTCCACCCTGAAGGTGTATGTGGCTGCCATTGCAGCACATCACGATGCAGTGGACGGCCGGTCCCTGGGGAGGCATGACCTGATCGTTAGGTTCCTGAGGGGTGCCAGAAGGTTACATCCTCCTAGGACACCCTTGATTCCCTCCTGGGACCTCTCTATTGTCCTGGCGGGACTTCAGAGGGGTCCCTTTGAGCCGCTGGATTCGGTCGAGCTGAAGTTCCTGTCTCTCAAGACAGCGCTCCTGATCGCGCTCACTTCCATCAAGAGGGTCGGGGACCTCCAAGCATTTTCGGTAAGTGAAGAGTGCCTTGTGTTCGGGCCGGCCTACTCTCACGTTGTCCTGAGACCCCGGCCTGGATACGTGCCCAAGGTTCCCACCACTCCCTTCCGAGACCAGGTGGTGAACCTGCAAGCGCTGCCCCTGGAGGAGGCAGATCCAGCCTTGTCGTTGCTGTGTCCCGTAAGAGCGCTTCGCATATACGTGGACCGCACCCAGAGCTTCAGAAGCTCTGAGCAGCTCCTGGTCTGCTTTGGAGGTCAGCAGAAGGGGAAGGCTGTCTCTAAGCAGAGGTTGGCCCACTGGATAGTGGACGCCATCGCCTTGGCTTACCATTCCCAAGGCGAGCCGTGCCCCCTGGGGGTGAGGGCCCACTCCACACGGAGTGTGGCCTCCTCCTATGCGTTGGCGCACGGCGCCTCTCTGGCAGACATTTGTCGAGCTGCGGGCTGGGCGACACCTAACACCTTTGCGAGGTTTTACAACCTCCGTGTAGAGCCAGTTTCCTCCCGTGTGTTGGGTAACAGGTAATCGGCGGGAAGGGCTGGCTGGGTGTCTCGCTTGCTGCGCCATTCCCCCTAACACGGGGATGTGAGCGCCTTCTTCTCCCAGTAGAGTTCCCCGGTTGGCGTACCCTGGTCGAGCATCCTCCAGCACCCTCGGCGTCAGACTTGGGGGAGCAGTCTGTCGCCAGGCCCAGTACTGGCGTTAGCATGCCCGGAGCCGGTCAGCCCCTGTACTGGGCTAGGTGTCCATATGGCTGGGTTCCCTACGGGTAATCCCATATGTGTATTTCTCCACGGTAAGGTTTCCCTCTTGGCAAACCCGTGTCTTCCCTTGACAGATCGCTCTGTCAGTCTCTTCTGGCAGCCGTTCCATCCCTACTCCAAGGTAGGACCTGCCTCAGAGACCCTTTCCATATGTAGTACTGCCCTCTGGGCCAGTCCATATCGGTATATCCACATGTCACCTCCCTACGGGTAGGATTTGGTCTCCGTAGCGACCTTTTCCTAAAGGCTCGCTTCCCCATTGTCTTGCCAGCTGAAAGAACAAATAGGGAAGATTTGAAGCAATCTTTCTCTGAAGGTTGAAATCCCTTCCATTTACTTTATGTGGGCGGAACAGCAGCATGGCCTTCTCCAGCAGCGATGTACTCACCCTTTGGCCCCTTCGGTACCAAGGTCAGTGAATTTGCGCTGGGGCTTTGGGAAGGTTACGACCTTAAGTGTAGCTTTTGTGGCACGCCAAGGCTTGTCAACAATTGCAGCGCCTCAGGGTTGTGACGAGGTTCAGGTTATGGCGTTTTCCATAGGACCCCATTTGTCGGTCGACATAACTCGTAGTGACCGACAGATAGGGAACGTCTCGGTTACGTACGTAACCCTCGTTCCCTGATGGAGGGAACGGAGACGTTATGTCCCCATGCCACAACCTTGAACCATTCGCTGTTGCCGGGACACGTTCTCGGCTCCTCAGCGTAAAACCTAATGAGTGGATGCACCTGTCGCCCTATTTATTCCCGTTGGCACGGGGAGTGGCTCAGGTGTGTTAATCCACTTGCCAATTTCATTGGCGTTTTCTCTTAAAATCAGAGATGATTGGCCTCCCAAGTGAGACCCCATTTGTCGGTCGACATAACGTCTCCGTTCCCTCCATCAGGGAACGAGGGTTACGTACGTAACCGAGACGTTTCCCTCCATATTGTGATGAGTAGGCCTATTACATATTACATACGAGTGAAACTGAACTGTTTCTATCCATCTGTTTTTGATTGAATTAAGGCAAATCTGAATGAAAGCTTACAATCATGCAACCAAAATCATTGGAGAGAACATTGAGTTATGCCTCAATTATTTTGATTAGAAATTATGAGGTAAAAAAAAAAAAAAGAAAGAAACATATGCATGGGTGAATTGTTCATGTTAAGATACATAACATGTATTTGGAAGATAGGCCTTAAACCAAAACGCTACTTTACATAACTTGAAAACAGTAGAGGGACTCAAATCTGTAAAAAGATTAGATCAAAAAACCTCTTTGCTGGATTGATTTGCTGTAGACATATTAATCCTGCTACGTTTATGTCGGTGACTGTTTTTGTGAACCTTCCCTCAGGTTGTTTGGTTATTCTACACAACTTGTTGGAAGTACTTTGTTGCTGTTATTGTTATTCATGCTACGTTAGCATATTTACTCAGACTTTTGTGGAAAAGGGCATAAATATATGTACATAGAAAAGTAAATGTATTTGCATAATAATGACTATATTTCAATACATACACCAGTGAAGAAAGCTACTGGCTAAACCTGACTTTAGCATTGTTTTCCTTACCGGCAGTGTTTCAATTAGCATGCTAAATTGTGTGCTTTATCTGCTTGTGTAGTAAAACCCTGTGAGGGCACCAACTTAAAGCACTACTGCCGTGCTGTGAACTCTTTAGTGTCACAACTCTATATACTGCCATAACATGACATCTTTTGATTGTTTTTTAGTGCCATAAGCACTACATGAAAAAAATGCTTTAAAAGCGTGTCCTGAAATCCTCCATTGTGGTCCATTCTATTCTATTGAACTCCACCTTGCTGTTTTTGACATTTCTTATGTCAAAGCCCATTAAGAATCGTGTCGGGGTTAGGTGAATCTGAAACCAACCCATTGTCTCAGGCATTCAACAAAACTGCTAGTCTATTTTAAAATATATGTAATATTGACCATCTCTAAAATGTATATAATGCAAGAGAAGAGGTGAGGAAACAGAGAGAGACAGTAAAGGGCAGACAGTCCCTCTGGAAGATTATGTGAGCTTTACAGTTAAATAAAGCGTGTCTTGAGGGAAAAGGAGTGATATCAGAGGAAGGAGCCATGTGTCAACAAAGACAGCTGGCCTCCCAGATAACTACATAGTTCTTTCCAGAACCCCTATATATCTGAGAGAAGACTTGGAATGATAAATGCAGTGATATGCATATATTACATACTGCAGTCACAGCATCTGTCACATATAATAATGCTTTTTTTTAAATAGTGCACACAGAATGGAAGTCAATAGGGTAGGGCATCTTTTCAAGTTCGCTATAAATACACAAAGTATGTTTTACATGCCTTATTGTTCCCATCTGAAGCAAGATGGATTTTAAACAGCTGAATATAAAATTTACTAGATAATTTTATGCTTTAATGATTTACATGGTTTGTACAGATTTAAGATCTTCACTAGCGACACAAACTCAGCAGTCAATTTATTCTTTTCCCTGAATCTATATTTCCCCCTCGGTTGTTCAAAGCTTGTTCTGCTAATGGGAATGCATCGATGGACCCGGGGTGCTTGTAGAAATATTTTGATTTAAAAAATCTTTTCACATGAACAGTTTTATTAATTATTCAGAGGTATTAATGATAAGTCAATACTGTAATTAGGTTTGAAACTCCCCTGTAGCCTCCATTTACTGTAATGGATTAAAACAGTGTCGTGCTAATGGAGCAGAGGATCGATTGTGGGAAATAGTGATTTTTAAGCTACCGCTAAATGATATCAGAAATGTTCATTTCCACTGTGTTCTGTTAATTAAAAGCAGCTGGACCCACAACGGGTTATTTTCTGAGTTTGATCCAGATCAAGACTAATAACTTGGTCTGCCACTGAAACAACGTTCCCTTTCTGCTGATGTCACTATGGCCATGCAGCTGATTGGCTATTGTTAAGCAATGGAGATGTAGCTATTCAGGCATTGTTTAAGCACACTAGCAATTGATAGTTTTGTTATGCAATGCCCACTTTTATTGATTCAACGTTTATCCACTCATGCAAGTTGAGGTAGGGATTCAATTAAGATTTTTTTAATTCTGATGACTGAAAAAGATACAGAATCCAAAACAAAACATTGGGCTTAAATCATGGCAATGACTTAAACTGGTACAAGAGATGTACCATAAAAAAACTCATAGGTTACATTAAAGCTACAGTACACGCACACTAATCTTAAAAAAAGAAGGAAAAAAAAACGGCGGAAGACAGTCTTGTCAAGAAGCAGGAACGTGGGTGATAGAAAACTTCAAAATAAAATATGACCAAATGAAGTCATAAAAAACATGAAACTTAACAAAAATGAAAGATGATCCTGTTTCACTCTGAAATATGTCAAATAAATATTTAATTACAATTTAATTAAATATGTAATTAAATGTATTATTTAATTAAATGTATTATTATTAATATTAATATTTATGTATTTATTTATTTTATTAGAATTTTTTTTAAAGCTGCAATCCCCTTGACTTTAGTTCAGCATTTACAAAAAAAAAATCTGATCTGCCATCATTTAATCACCTTTATTTCATTCCAGATCTATTTTACTTTCTTCTGTAGAGCATAAAAGGAGAAACACTGTATGGTCAAAAGTATTAGGATACACCTCTTCATTACCGAATCCAGGTTTTTCAATCAGACCTACAACCATGGTTGTAAAAAATTAGGTTTCTAGCCATGCAGTCTGCATTTAGAAACATTTTTGGAAACACAAAATAATAATAGTTTAGTGTTCAGTTAGTGAAATTTCATCCCTAGATATAGATAGTCCATGGTTAACTTTATAACTGTATGTTTAAAAAATTTAAGCATTTAGTAACAGCAGCTTCTCAGAAACAAAGTGGATGACTACAGAGCTGGGTCACAGAGTGCTGAGGTACATAGTACAGAAAAGTCACCAACGCTTTGCTGAGTCGAGAGCTGAAGAGTTCTAAACTTTCTGTGAAGTAGAATCTTCCAGGAATGGGTTCCCATGGCCACCAAATACAGTGTCAAGCATTGGATGGAGTGGTGTAAAGCATGCTACAGGTGGACTCTGGAGCAGTGAAAACATGTTTATAGAGTTGCAAAGCACATTTCACATTTGGGTTGGGCAGATACCAAGAGAATGTTACCTGCCTATCTGTACTGTGCCAACTGTAAACTGTTTGGTGAGTGAAGAATAATGGTATGGGGCTGTTTTTCAAGGGCTAAAATAGGCCCATGGAAATGCCCCCCCTGTGAAAGTGCTGTTTCACTTTTTCAAACTGTGTCACCCTCACAGCTTCATTATATTGTTTCTAGTATGAAATCTTCTGTTTGCTCTTCCGATGGTTTGCCTACTTATATTTTTATAAATATGGATGTTTTTGGATGCTTTTAGTATTTTTGATAAATTTCAGTCTGGTTTCAGGGAGCTACATAGTACTGAATCAGCTTTGTGGAAGGTTAAATTACATCTAACTCACTCTGGATGCAGGTTCTGGCAGCATTTTAGTTTTGCTTGATTTAAGTGCAGCATTTGACATTGTGGATCACAATAATCTTTTACACAGACTCGATGCTCTGTGCTGGAGTCATTTGCCTCTTATCTCAAAGGCAGAACATTTTTTGTCAAAGTATTGAATTGTTTTAATTCCCATGCCCCAATACATCACGGTGTACCCCAGGGCTCCATCCTTGATCCTCTTTTGTTTGTATTTTATATGCTTCCACTTGGTCATATTTTACAGAGACACAATTTATCTTAACACTTTTATGCTGATGACACTCAGCTCTACTTTCCTATTAAAAATAATAATGGTTCTTTGTTTGACTGCCTGTGTGACATAAAATGTTGGATGGATATGAGCTTCCTACAGTTAAACATTTACCTTTACATTTATTCATTTAACAGACGCTTTTATCCAAAGCGACTTATAGATTAGGACAGTGGACGTGCTATAACAAGTCTCAGTTAGGTTAACACAGTACAGGTAGCATGGTATTTTAAATAATATAATAAATAAAAAGAAAACAGATAGAATAAAAAAAGAATGAAAAAATGACAAAACTGAAATTGTTATCTTCACCTTACCAGATAGGACCTCTGACATACAGTAGTTAATCATTTTGGTTCTTTATACTCAAATGTTCATGAATGTGTCAAATATCTTGGTGTCATTTTTTCTTCTAATTTGAGTTTCGATAAGCAGATTAGTGCTTTTGTTAAAAGTAGTTTCTTTCAGCTAAGATCTATTGCCAAAATCAAGATGATGCTCTCTAAGAAAGATCTTGAAACCATTATTCATGCTTTTATTTCCTCCCTGGGTTTGCCTAATTCAACTATAAATCATCTGCAGATGGTTCAAAATGCAGCAGCCAGGCTTTTCACTGGCACTAAAAAGTGTCAGCACATAACTCCTGTGCTTGCCTCTCTCCACTGGTTACCAGTTAGGTCCCGAATTGATTGTAAAATTGTATTTTTGTTTATAAAGTTTTATATGGTCTGGCCCACGTATATCAGTGAACTTCTTGTCCCGTACAATGCTTCAAGATCCAAGATGTTCTTCCAATCATCTATTTCTCTCTGTTCTTTGCTTACGTTAAAAAAACAAAAGGTGACCAGGCATTCTCAGTGGCTGCTCCCAGACTGTGCAACAGTCTCCATCTCTACATCAGATCCTCCCCTTCTGTTTCTACTTTTAAATCTTCATTAAAAACGTATCTGTATTATTTATGTTTTGAATGATGTTGTTTATATTTTTACATGTTTTCAAGGTTTTGATCCATTGTGTTAATTGTGTTTTAATATCGTTTTAATTTTTGTTGCACTTTGGTTGCAACTTCTGTTGTTTTGAAATGTGCTCTATAAATTAATAAACTAAACTAAACTCTGACTGCCAGTGAAGGAAACTCTTAATGCTTCAGCATACCAATACATTTTGGAGAATGATGTTCTTCCAATATTGTTGGAACAGCTTGGAGAAGGCCCTTTTCTATTCCAGCATCACTGTGCCTCAGTGCACAGAGCAAGGCCCATAAAGACATGGCTGGATGAGTTTAGTGTGGAAGAACTCGACTGGCCCACACAGAGCCAAGACCTCAACCTCATCAAACACTGGCATGTAGATTGTTAGCCAGGCTTTCTCGTCCAACATCAGCACCTGACCTCATAATTCTCTGCTGGATGAATGGACGAAAATTACCAACAGAAATGCTCCAAAATCTTATGGAAAGCCTCCCCAGAAGACTTAGAGTTGGTATAGCTGCAAAGGGGGAACCAACTCCATTCTGATATCTATGTATTTAAAATAGAATTTACAATTTGATGTAATGCCCCACTACTTTTGACTATATGGTATATTTGGGAACTGATTGTCCATACAATGGAAGTTAAGCCAAAGCTGTTCGGTTACCAACATCTAAAATATATATATATAAATGTTTATATATATTTGTGTTTATCAGAAAAAGAAAATAAAAGTAATGAAATAGCATGAAGGTGAGTAAATGATGACAGAATGTCAGCTGGTTAGGGGTATCAGACAAAACTCTGCTGACTGGTTTTGGATCCTACACAATACATATATCGTCTGAAGGGGCCTGATAAAGAGAATGAATCCAGTATTCATGGTGTGGAGATTTGATCTAACATTGTGGCTCATGTCACAACATGACATTTGTCGACAGAATCTAACATTTGTAGACATAACTTGTCAGGTTTTTTGTCTGTGGAATAACTTTGTACACCATGTTATGTCATCGTCTCTGTAGTGCTGTGGCAATGATGAATGGCTGATCACAGAGGGAATGATGGGTAAACACAGCCCCCATTCTCTCTATCACTGATATCACAAAGTCACACTGTTCGCTAAACATATCAGTGTCCTGTGGCCAGTCAACCTCTTTAACGGCTTGGCAGTATAAACAGGACCTTCAGAGAAAATCTGTAAGATATCTGAAGACCAAATCCAACAATCTGTTGATAAATAACCTTTTCTCAGTACTTCTGACTGTCTAGCAAACTGTCATTCAATTAGATCTCAAAAATGGGGCACAGGTCACTCTCATCTTATGACGTTGATGTCAAACAGCATAAATTCTAAACCTAACTCTACAATATCTGACAATAAATTATGCAGAAGTCAACATGAGCAGGTTGCAATTGGGAACTGTATTGGGTAACCTCTGAAAAAAGTAGTAAAATGTGTGTTGATTTTGTAGTCAGAATATCCATTCCAGCTATAATGAGTACTGATTATTTCATTGACATTACTCTGAAAACATTAGTAGGATTTACAGTTGGGCTGCAGTAGTGTGCATATTGTTTATTTGTCACAAACAAAACTCTGAAAATAAAATATCCTATAAATTGGCAAATTTACAAACTAGTTCTGAGATGTGTTCACGTGTGTTCAACTTTGTATACCCTCCAAGACTTTGTTTCTTGGCACATAAAATCGTGTCCCTGACCCCTGCAAATCACATTATATGGACAGGCAATAGTCTATGGGTATGAAAGTTAGCTATTTACTACTGTATATTGCATACTGTAACTACAATCTTCTAGAGAATAGTAATTTCTTGTGCCAAATGGCTTATCGAATTGTCATTCGCACCCTGAGAGACTACAAACACATTAATCGGCACCATTGTACAGACACCAATACATGTACTGCACATGTACACAATTCAGCAATCCATCATCAAAGTGGATGTTCAATGACCTCAAATGGCATTGAAGAATGACTACACCCTCTTAATATTTTACTCAATGTCCTTTTTCCTACCGCAAGGTGTAAATTACCATATTGTACTTGGGCAGATGTTCAGCTATTGTGACTTTGACTTGATGAACAGATAAGACACAAACAGATGTCACACTTGATGTAGGCGATGATAGACAAGGATGTGTCAAAGTGAAGTTTCGTTAATAAATGCATTGTCATTTCTCAACAAATAAATAAATAAATAAATCAAAACGAATGGTGTAAATTAACAAATGACCAAAAAAAAAAAAAATGTGTGAATCACTAATGTGACTTCTTATTTCCCCTCAGACGATGAGTGGACGTTTTTTCCCTCATCAAGCTATCATAACTGATGCAGTTCTCAGCCTGGACGAGGACTCGGTTCTGTCCACCAATGAGGTGAGAGATCACACATTCATTCATCATAGTAAATGTCACTGTATTTGAAATGGTAAGAAATATCATATCATACACTATTTGGTTTTATCTTTCAAAATCTCAACCCTTTGTCATTAGCATCATATTGCAAATTATTATTGCAAATTATCATTTTGAAAAAGCACTTCTCAAATAAAGTGCAAAAAAAACTTTAGCATGTTGCTTAGCTAATATTGCAACACTTCGGTGGTCTCTATTTTACCCACAAACAAACTTTACTCTCCCTGTCTACTCCCTTTGTCCTGTCCTTTTTTACCTCATTATTTTGTCTCTTTTATTTAGTGGTATTTGTGATGATGCATGTATTGTCCGTTTCTGGCTTATTTTGTGTTTGTTCTGCACTTTGTTAATGTCAGTTCTCTGTCTTCATTTTCCCTGTGACAAGAGATGATATTTACACACTGCAGCATCAGCAGCCTGCTGGGCTCATTTTTAATTGCTCTCAGCTGTATCATTTAATCAGACAATAATCTGTGCTACAAAGAGAAGAGATATGGAGGCAGAAAGAGAAAAAGGATGTCTCTAAACGGATGTCCAAATTCACAAAAAGATTTTGATATCCGTATACTGATCCTGGTGAGAGGCAGCTTGTGTCTTTCTCAAAATATATTGAATTTTGACTTTCCTGTTTAAAAACAATGAATGCTGAATGAATGTTGCATGCCTGAAACATGATTTGCAAGCTGTAGCAGTGTGTGGGATTGTATCAAAATCACCCCAAGACAGCTGATTGCATTAATACATTATACCTTTAATTGTATTTTTCAGGTACAGATTTTCTATTTACCTTTGAAGTACTTTTCCATGCTTTTCGTATTTTTAAAAGGTTAACTTTATGAGAACAATGACATAACAGAAAGGAACAAATATTTTATAATTATTAGTAATAGTAGTATTTTTTAACCTTTTAATAATTATAATAATAATAATTAATATATATATATATATATATATATATATATATATATATATATATATATATATATATATATATATATATAATTTTCAGGGACCCCTTTTTAATGAATAAAAATGCAAAATATTTAATGTTAATTATTGATGGTGATTTATAAGGTGTTTCTTGGATATTTAAATTACATTGTATCAAAACACAATGGTATAGCGTATAATGTTACAAAAGCTTTGTATTTCAGATAATGATCTTTTGATCTTTCTATTCTTCAAGGAATCCTGAAAAATTTTTACTTAAGTGTCTTAAATATTTATTATAATAATAATTAAAAAGTTAGTTGAACAGTGAATTAGCCTATTATAATGAAGGATCATGTGACA
Organism: Carassius auratus; assembly: GCF_003368295.1. NCBI lineage: Eukaryota > Metazoa > Chordata > Actinopteri > Cypriniformes > Cyprinidae > Carassius > Carassius auratus. The sequence goes on from NC_039262.1 coordinate 23,017,839, forward strand.
CTGAAGACTGGATTAACAATGCAAAAAATTTCTGACATAAAATTCCATCCTCAAAAGTAGCGCAATATTTTGCGAACTACGTCCTTAGAATTTTTGTTAATGTTTCAAAGGCCTGAATGAGATTCCAGTTTCCGATCAAACCGGCCAAATCTGGAATTATTATTATTTAAGGGATTATAAATGTGTAGTTAACAGCTATCATTCCATGAGCTGTGATATGCAAATCTGTGTGGCTGCCGTGCCAATTCACAAAACATGGCTGCACCATCTGCCAAAGATGTTTCAGCCAAGGTGAAGAATTCTGGGATTTATTTATTCCCCAAACAGAGAGGGGATTTGATTTTTAGGGTGTCGTAGGTCTAAGTTTGATTCATAACACTTTCTATGAAGCCCGTATTTCTAATACATTATAAGGGTATTCTTAAGGCATTATTACAGAGCCCAGCACATGACATGAAAAAAAAAATACAAAAATTGTGCACACGATTTACTAATTCGTTCCCTCGATATACTAAACCGTGCACAAGATTACTATTATGTTCCCCTCAATTTGCTAAATCGTCCACACAATTTTACTAATTTGTTCTCTCGATTTATAAATCACCTGTTTAATAATCATGCTGTCTAATCATTATCTTGATATGCCACACCTCTGGGGTGGATGGATTATCTTGGCGAAGGAGAAGTGCTCACCAACACAGATTTAGACAGATCTGTGAACAATATTTGAGAGAAATAGGCTTTATTTTTGTACATAGAAAATGTCTTAGATCTTTGAGTTCAGCTCATGAAAAATGGGGGCAAAAACAAAAGTGTTGCGTTTATAATTTTGTTCAGTGGATTTACAGTAGCAGACATACCTGTACTTATGCTCTAATGACCGCCAGTTGACATGCAGTTCCTTATCAACAGCTGTCTAAAGGGTACCATCAAAATAATCAAACTGATATTACAATAAAAATAGTTCAAAGCAAATGTGTCATATTTAACATTCATCTTGTGGCTGTTTGAGAGAAAAAAATTTTTTTACTACTATTATTATTATTACTACTTATAAGTGGTTTTTGACCGCTTTAAGTAAAATAGCATCAGAAAAATGGCAAGATATTAGACTTACAATACAGTACATTATAATTACGAGACGTATAATCCATTGTAAAAGTGGATGCAACATGTTCATTGTGTTATAAATCATCATACTATTAAAAGCTATAACCACAAAAAAAGGTATATATTTTAATATATAGAAATTTCTTATGAATATTCATTAAATTATTTTTATAATGCATTATGCATTCATTATAATGCCTTAATAATACCCATATAATGTTTTAAAAAAGCAGGCTTCATAGAAAGTGTTACCGTTTGATTAAGGCAGAGATGATCCAAGGGCTAAGAAGAAATTGTTGCCAATGCAATTCTCCAACAGTTTATGGGTTTAACAGTGTTAAAAACAAAAGCAACACATTTCAGGCAGAGTCTATGGGACTATGAAGCTTGTCTGTAAATACCCTGGCAGAAGTGGGAGAAAGAACAATGTGGGAATTAATCTGGTTATGGAATGTACTGTTAACTCCTTTGCAGTCGGATCTTGAAAGATTTTGTTGATCCTCTTTGATGGAGCAAGTTTTAAAAAGCCGCACCATTCAGCAGTAGAAGTCAGCAAAACCAATTCAGTCCCAAAGACTGATCTCTTTCCTCTCACATTTGTGTGACACTATCATAATTACACAAAGTTTGAGGAAACAAAGATACGCTTCAATGTTGTTGGAGTATTGACAGTGTGTAAAAGCATAAGATAAATAAGATTTTAGTTTTTCTACTCCAAAATGTAATGTTTAATTCATTGTTACATGACATCCCTTGGAATTGCTTGAAATTTACTAGCAATTTTAAAGTGCACTGGCTGTACTGCAATGTATGCTGTAAATTATAATCTGCTTCAGAATAATGTTTCAAATGTCATAAGCATTGAGAATACAGTACGTCCAATCAGATGGCTGGAAAGCTTCTAATTTTTCAAGTTCATTATGTATGGCGTAGCTCAGTGTGTGTTTGAAACCTGCCATTCATAATTCATCAAACTGATGTTTTATTAACTGCACCCAGTACATCTTTACCTCTGCCTGGCCAGAATATCCACTTAACTTTTATAGCGCTACAAGATTACAGAACCCGTATTACAAAAGTTTAATGAGTCTCAGTTTCAGTGAGAAAGCTCTTGTGGCTTTAAACAAATCCAGCAGCATTTGGAGGGAAGCTTCCTCTCGTTTCGCACAGTAATCTGCCCCAGTAATTGCCCTTTAAGCATTTGGGAGGGTTTTAATTGAAAAGTGCTGAGAATGTGAGAATTTGGCATATTTAGCAGTAGTTTCCATTTTGTTAAGACTGTGCGGCACTATGGCTCCACAGAATTGATAATTGCATTGTTTCGACTCATTAACTGGCTTATTAAAATGGGAAATGTAATATAGGGGTTGAGTTTTTTTGTGCGGCAAGCATCATTAGACTGTAAGCACATGTGTGGCATAACAGCGGCACAGCAGAGCCATTGGGTTATGATGTCTGTGCTAGAGTTAATGGCCTGAAGAATTGACCAGAAAGGGTAATAATTGTTACAGTGTACATTGACAGATTAATATAAATTACAGCATTAATCTAGTGTTTGTGCATGTTTCTGCAGGTTAATTTGTATCTTCATCTATTGTGTATTTGTTTTCTCATTTATCTTTATTGCAAATCTGACCCTATAAATGTGTGCTTGCCAAGGAGGTTAGCATTCCCATTCATCTTAATGGCAGTTGCTTGGATGGTGCATGATCCCCACAATGGAATTCTGCCATCTTTTAGTTTTTTTTTTTTTCAATCATCTGAACCATGAATGTCATGTGACTAATCGCACAGATTATGTCGTCTAATCTGTTAGTCTGTTTAAGATTAATGTATACTTTGGCTTTTACGCATACAATAGGGTATGCATGCATGCATGCATGCATGCATGACAATCTGCACAGTACATGCAGTTTTTTGTTTTGCACTAATTCATTTGTCATATCTTATGGAAAGAAAGAACACAGACACTGGACGAGGATGAATCTTTCTAGTGTGCATTTGTCAAGCAACTATGTTCACCCATACTATGAAAGAAATGCAAAAAATACAATAAAATTACTTGAAATTTTGGCTTTAAATTCTGCCCCATTATTACAATTGACAGCAAGTTTGCATTCAAATCTGTTTCCATCCAATCAACAAACAATGGACTGAAGACAGAAAAAAAGATATGCAAATTTGCAAATTTGCAGTAAAAATAGATATTTTGGCTATTAATTAAGAATTACTTCCACTTAATTCATGACCCTAAAACAAGGGGATGAAGTAGTACATCCTGGGCACCTTATTTGCCTAAAACAAGGGTAACAATAATAAGATCTTGGCCACAATATCTTGTTTTTTTTTCTCCCCATTTCATCTGCAGCGCTTCATAGATAGCTGCTTGGTTTGAAAGTGACTTCTGTGTGAGTGCTTCATTTATCTCCAGTATTGACAATTTTTTATCTGCAAAATTCCCCCAGAATTTCATGGACTTTACTAATTTTTTAGACTGAACACTTCAGATTCACCCTTTAGCACACTGCTAAATGAAATAAGAGCTAGATAATCAGTTAAACTCATTTCTAAGCCATTTGTGAGTTCTGTTCATCTCAGTCCAAGCCTTCAACACTCCTTCTGCCATTCATCTTTCCCACTCGCTCAGATCCATAATCAAGGTCCGGTACACATAATGAATGCAGCAAATTTCAGTGTGTCACCCACAATGCATTGCTGGAGTGATGCGCCTTAAAGCTATAACTCCTTAAGGCCATGTTATTTGCATGATGTCATAAATCTGGCTCCGAGTCCGCTGCTAATGCAGCGATTAATCTATTGTAACATTAAGGGGGACGTTTGCAACCTTTTCCTCTGATTTGCGGGTCCATTTTTTTATATGTGTGCATGCTGACTTTGACAGAGCAAGAACTGCTTTCATCCCCTGCATGCAGACAAGTCAGTTGCGTTGACGCTGAAGCATGTCTGAAGGCATTACAAAATCCAAGGCTAAATAAAGAGCCGAGCTAGACAAGGCTTGTTCTTTTTGAGCTCTCGCTGGCTCCTTTGATAATTTATCTCACTGAAAGTGAGCCCATGTCAGTTCTTTTAACAGACTATCAAAAGAGCTTATGTTGCTTTTGTTAATTCTACTTCTTTAATCTTCTCTGATGAGTTTCTTAAGCAAGGTCTTCCCTTTGGTTTTATCTGTGAAGAGATAATAGAAATGAACATAATGTCTTTATTCTTAAAGGAATAGTTTAACCAAAAATAACAATCTTCTCCGGGTTTGCAGGTGGATTTTGCCTTCATCGTTTGGCAAAGTTTTCCAGATCGGATCGTAGGCTACCCAGCACGCAGCCATTACTGGGACAGCGGGAAGGGGAGGTGGGGTTATACCTCTAAATGGACCAACGAATACTCCATGGTGCTCACAGGAGCTGCGTTCTACCACAGGTAATGTCCAGACAAAACTCACCTGAAGAGCATTTGAAGATTCCAGTGTAAAAGCCTCTAAAAGCCTTCTTTCTGCCAGTCTCCAATATTTCTAAAAAGAAAGCATAGAAGATTTTGTAGGGCTGAGCAACATAAATAGTTAGGTAATTAATTATAAAATAATTATTTTACAATTTATTATTATAATTATAAATAAGTGGCAATTTTACAGAATTGTGCAGAAGTTAATGTTTAAAGAATATTCTTTTATCGCACAAATACTGGATAACTGAAAATTCTGCATATTCATATGGTCGGAATTCCATGCAGTTCCCATAAAACTCTCTATGAATGATTTATTGGTTTCCATAAAAGCAGCAAGTGAGGAAAAAAATGAAAGAAAGGCAGGAATAAATGCATGAAACCTTTTTTTGCAAAGAACTTTAGATCTTGTTTCATTTGCTCCAATTGTTTCAGAGACCCATGAACAGTTGTGGATTACAGTGTGTGTCATCTGAAAATATGCGTAGTCAGTTTGCCATAGCTTATACATCCTGATTAGCTGAGTTTACTAATCCTTCACAAAAATAAGCTAAATTCTTTGCTTATTTTAATCTGCTTACTTGCTTAGCTTCTTCATAGTGCATTATATACACAATCACCAAAAATAACACTAACTGAATATTCAGCTGTTGGCGAAGATTCCTAGAGCCAGGTCTGACCTCAAATGCTATTAATGCTTGTCTTGTGTATGCAAGAAGGGCACATGACTTTTGAGAGGTACGATAAAGAATTATTAGTGAATAATACAACAGGGGATGGAGTTGTCATCTCACATCAACATTTTTTGACTGTCAGTTTCTCATGGATTATTAAGATGTTTGGACTGTAATGATGGCACCCATTCACAGCAGATGATCCATTAGCGAGCGAGAGGTAATGCTACATTTCTACGAATCTGTTCCAATAAAGAAACAACCTCATATAGTATTTGTGTGAAATATTCTGGTCATTTAAAGCTGCACTAGGTAACTTTTGTAAAAATATATTTTTTACATATTTGTTAAACCTGTCATTATGTCCTGACAGTAGAATATGAGACAGATAATCTGTGAAAAAATCAAGCTCCTCTGGCTCCTCCCCGTGGTCCTATTGCCATTTGCAGAAACTCCATCGCTCCCGGTAAGAAATCAACCAATCAGAGCTGCGGTCCGTAACTTTGTTTGTGTTCAAAATGTAGAAAAATGTATATAATAAGCAAGTACACCATGAATCCATTTTCCAAACCGTGTTTTTAGCTTGTCCTGAATCACTAGGGTGCACCTATAATAAGTGTTTATATTCTGACTATTTTAGATTGCTTCGGGGATACCGCGGCGGAGTAACCCAGTACCTTTGTGATTCTTCATAGACTTAAACAGAGAGAAGTAGTTCCGGCTACAATGTTCTTCCGCAAGACGCAAGCAGTTCTATTTATTAGAGCGTCAAAAGTTACCTACCGCAGCTTTAAGTGTGTTCTCACAAAAAGCTTGTATTCTCTTACAATATTCCTCTTCCTTCGCAATTGTTTTAGCAATTCTTATTGAGTTATGTACAAGAAAAATATCTAAACGGATATATTTTAGATATTTTATTACAAATGCACCTGAACATACTACATGCTCACTTGTGAAAAATGCCTTTATAACATTTTTCATAGCTGGACCATCATGCAGAGACATGAGCCAAAGTCCCTCCAAAGATATCTCAAAAGACTTTTATACAGTACCCTGATTTGCCTGAGGAAAGAAACAACTGATTGTTTCTGTAGCTTATTAAATATAATATATTAATATAACCATCAAGTTCCACATTACCTACAGTGTGTAATGTAATGGATAACGTTACTAATTACATCATTGTCACGTGGAATCAGTAACGGGCTACAATTTCTAAAGGATCTACCAAGCTCTGTTTAGACATACAGCAGAAGTCTAAAGTATGTTACACCTATATTATAATTCATAAAATTGGTTAAATGGTGTTAAATAAAAACACTTGTTCAGCTGATAAGTGAAGAACGGGTTTTCTAGATGCTTTAATTAAATACCATTTATTAAACATTTTAAATATTTAAAAGTCATTCAGTTTCATTAAAATTGTATGACTGATAGCCATTATAGAGTCTTGTGAGTTAGTTATGCTACATCTTTAACCAGCATCCTAGAAGTGATATTGTTTGAGTTTTTAAACGAATATTTGAAAGAAAAATAGAAAGACATCTAAAAACAGAGCAGCATAGCAACCGCACAGAAACACCCTGAACAGCATCCACAACACCCTAATAACAGCGCAGCAGGGATTCACAGCTTGTTGAATCTTCAGTCGCAGGCTTTTTTCCGGCTCTCACAGAATTTGGACAAGAAGCTAGTACGAGGTCAGTGTCAGGTGCTTGTAAAAGCCGAATGTGAGACCTGCTGCGATAGAGATCGCTCAGAGACAGGCTGATATTAAAGCAGGTAATAAATGTTCAGTCTGACAGCTTCACTGGCCATATTTTATCCATAAATGGCACAGGTGAGATGGAGTTCACAGTTTGTTTTAGCTGAAGGTCTCTGAAATCATCAGTCAAAACACACACATTCAGACTGACACATCACACACCCGACACCTAGATTAACCGCTTTGCTACTGGTCAGCGAGCTGACACAGCACCTGCAAAGTGACCCCAGCTTAAAGTGTGCAGGAGAAAAGGACATAAATAAACGTGTGAAGAGAGATAAGGCACCTGCCGCGCTGAGAGGAACGCTCTGGCGGCTGTCCCTCAGAGACAGAGAGAAAAAAGAGAGGGAAGGAAAGAGAATGACAGAAAAGACGTCTGCAGGCAGGATAGGAGATTCGGTTTAATAAGGACAGCGAGAGAGAGAGAGAGAGAGAGAGAGAGAGAGAGAGAGTAGGTGTCACTCACAGAAATGAAAACATCTGTCTTTTTGAGCTTCTCACAGCAGGGTGGCCTCTCTGTCTGTGCTAGATATCATGACTATACTCTCAGTCCCACCCAGAGGAACATGTTAATACTCCAAGGTTGCTCTTGGAGCACTTGTTTAAGTGTAAACTTTTTGTTTCTCCTAAAAGAATAGATTGTTAAAGAGATAGTTCAGCCAAAAATTTAATTCTGTAATCATTTACTCACCATCATGTTGTTGCAAACCTGTATGTATTTATTTCTTCTATGGAATAAAAAAAAGAAGATATTTTGAAGAATGCTGGAAACCAAACTGTTTGGTTTTCCATATAGTCTTCCATATGGGAACCAAAACTGCTTGGTTATAAATGTTCTTAAAAATAAGTTATTTTGTGATCTCCAGAAGAAAAAATGCATACAGTTTTTGAGCAACATGACAACGGTGATTCACTTTCAATACGAAAAAAAAAAATGTATAATGAAATAATTCTGTAGAGTATTAAAGAAAAAAATACATTCTATTAAGTTGATATTTTTTTCTGCCAATGCATAATAAATAAATATAAAGCTTGGACTGCAAATAAATCTGTCAATACTCAATCTTAGATTCATCTTCATAACAAATGCACATATTAAAAAAGTAATCCATATGAACTAAACAAGTCTTCTGAGGTTATTTGATGGCTTTATATTATATAATATAACAGTTTTAATTTATGCTTTTATTCACATATCAACATTAATGAATGCACATACAACGAGTCCCTTCAGAAAACGTTTTTATTTGGATTCCTATGGATTACTTTTACAATCTTTTCATGACATTTGAAGCTTAAAAGTTTTGGTGGAACTAACTTTCAATGGAGGTACAGAAATCTTCATTTGTGTCCCTTGACCACAAAACCAGACGTAATTGATGAATGAATTCATACATAATCTAAAAGCTGAATAAATATGCTGTTTGATGTGTGGTTTGTTAGGATCGGACAATATTTGGCCTATATTTGAAACTCTGGAATCTGAGGGCACAAAAGAATTATTGCCTTTAAAGGTGTCCAAATTAAGTCCTTAACACAAAATATATTTGTGGTGGAGAATTTACAAAATATCTTCATGGAACATGATCCTGATGCGTAATATCGTAATAATTCTTGGCATAAAATAAAAATCTGTAATTTTGACCCATTTTTGCCTATTTCTACAAATATAACCATGCGACTTATGACTTGTTTTGTGCTCCAGGGTCACATTTGTGTTTCAAAGATGGATTAGAACAACATGAGGGTGAGAAATTAATGTTTTATTTTTGGGGGGTGAACTGTCCCTTTAATGGCAGGGTTTCTGAGCAGCATTCAGAATGAAAATGGTTAGTTTTAACATCCCTACAGGCAAATTGCCTTGCTTTTGCTTTCATGTCTCCTCTTTCCTGTTATCTAATTAATATATTTATTTCTTCTTCTTTTTTTTTTGGTCAGGTATTATCATCACCTGTACACATACTACCTGCCGACATCTCTGCTGTCAATGGTGGACCAGTTGGCCAACTGTGAGGACATCCTCATGAATTTCCTCATCTCCGCAGTAACCAAACTCCCGCCGATCAAAGTCACCCAGAAAAAACAGTACAAGGAGACCATGATGCAGCAGGTATGAGTCTGTGTGTGCATGGGTTGGAAATAGACGCGTGTGTATCCAGAGTGATTCCCTACTGAGGTCAGAAATGCCTGTGTAGTGTGTGATGGATGGAGGGCCCCAGGGCTGTGAGTGTGTGTGGATCTGATTCAGCAGTATAGGCCTGTTTGATGAATGTCCTCATGGTAAGGCCAAATGAATGATTGACAGCAAGGTTGCAGTGCTATCCTTCTCTCTGTCTGACTCACTTGTCTCTTCCCACTGTTCTGAGATCACTCAGAAATAATATTTTCATACCTTAATTGGGAATGTGAGCTAAATTAGCCGAGACTCTAAATGACCCTTCGCCGGGTGTTTGATTGACAGGCAGTCTGACCAATCATGACGCTGAATCTGACAATTTGTCTGACAAACAAACCACACAGGAGAGTAGATTAATGTCGGGCAGATTTAAACTTGAAAAAATGGCATGTATTGACATCTTTCCGTGGTTGAAACAAGTTACCCTCTTATTGTTCATTCATGTTTATTTTGCACTAGTAAAGAGGAAGAAAGGATAGGTTCACATGCCACTTGAACAGCAACCTGTCACACCTCATTAAAGAGCCTCAAAATGTTATTTGAAAAAGAAAGCTGACCTTTTTTTCATACCAAAAGTAAGCTGCTCTTTCTTGTCCTTTCCACTGCATGAGAACATGATGAGTGGCTTGAGAGCGACATGGCTTGTCAGACGTACCAACATTGTAATGAAAAGGGGCGGGTCTTTGCGAATGGTCAATTAGTTAGAATCTCAGTTTCTTTAAAATTTTGTAATGAAACAGAATTCATAAATGTAACAAAATGCCTTTCTGTGTTCCTCTGCATGTCCAAGGGATTGGTCTGTATTAGCACATTGTAAGCTTCTTTAACAAGCAGCTAGACATCCTTCTACAGTGTTGCTCATAAATGTAAGGCCATAACTGTCGTCTGTTCTCTGAGTCGTGAAATGAACACCCCGTGTTCGCTCTGTTTGTCGGTGTCTTCTAAAGTGCCGCCCAATTCCAGGAACATGCTCCTGCTTTCATTCATAATCTGCCTGGTGAACCATACACAGACCTCTCTCTCTCTCCCTCTCTCTCTCTCAGGGCTCTAAGGCGTCTCGATGGGCCGACCCGGACCACTTTGCACAGCGTCAGTCCTGCATGAACTCTTTCACGAGCTGGTTTGGCTTCATGCCTCTCCTTCACTCTCAGTTGCGTCTGGACCCCGTCCTCTTCAAAGACCAGGTCTCTATCCTACGCAAGAAATACAGAGATATTGAGAGGTTGTGAGGGGCGGACGCTGAACTCATCCGAACATCCCCTGACAGACCTGAAGTGTTCAGTTCACCTGGTCTCATTAGAGACTCAATTCAAACACAATATATTCCATCTACAGAATAAGTGATAACAAAATATGCAACTCTGAATGATTTTATCTGCGGCCAAAGGTTTCGTGGCAAGCATTTGCTCAGAATAGGACAGGCTCCTTACGTGTTTGAATTTGTTGTTGTCGTCTGTGTTGATGTCTGCGATGGCCGTAGCCACTGCACATGTATGAACAGGAGGCAAAAGAGGCGTGTGAATGAATGAAAACAACTCAACGAGTCGCCTATGCCTGCAATATGTATTTTAATTTCAATTTCTTTTTTAAGAAATTCTTTTTTTTAACAAGTTTAAAACAATAAAATCTATGAATGCAAAGTGGGTTTGCACCCTAAATACTCATTTCTGTTTCATTGTATTGTGTGTTTGTCCTTTAAAACACCATTCGTGCACTTCACAACAGATCATCCAATATGAATGATATTTGCACTTCGTATTTTGAGAAAATCAGCAGTCAGTTTCTGAAGTTCAGATTTAAAAGCTAGCATAGAGCTGTTTAATGTGAGCGTGGTGTGAATTATGGGGGATGGGGTGTAATTTTAAGGTTTGAACCCCCTTAAGTTAAAACTAAAGCTGGTCTTTTTAAATTCTTTTTTTACATATATGTTGACACCAGACAAATGTTTTGTATTGCACAGCTGAGAGATGCAACCCAGATTAGAAGCTAGCGGATCAGTTCACACATTTTGTGTGCACGTTTTTATGTTTGTATCTTGTCATACGTGCTAATCAAATTTTGTCATTGGATGTATACCCTTATGTAGTGCACTATTTGAGGAGAAAACCATAGCCCTATGCCAGTAGCCACACTTCTTTGTAACAGTATGTACAACAGTATGTATCTTCTACAGTTTGTAACAAACAACACAGTTTATTTGCTATGCTTCACATTCAGTGAAAAAGCTCTCATAATAACCTCGGTACCTCTTCAACATGCAACACTTTACTCCTTAATCTAATATCTAATTAATTTAACTTAAACTGGAAAGTTTTCCTTGACATTGCTCAAGTCAGCACTATTGGAAATACTGTGGATTTAAGGGCACTTATCTTTGGCTTTCTTTTTTCTTCAATATATGTGCACTTGCAGTACTTTCTTTTATGCACTTTTATGCTCAAATTGGTATTGGGACTTGCCCCATTTGTTGTGATGCAGTGGTCAATCCCATAATGCACTGCAATAATGAACAGGTTTCTTTGCACATTCCACACTTCTGCTGTTTTGCTCAGGTCAAGCATTTCAAGGGATATTCCACCCAAAAATGAAAAGTACCCCATGAATTAATCACCCTCAGGCCATCCTAGGTCGGTATGACTTGTATCTGACTTTTTCTTTACAAATCCTAATTTTGTACTTTCTGATTAATTAGTGACTAGTGTGTTTTTTTGTTTGTTTTTTTTGTTTTTTTGTTTTTTTGTTTTTTTTGCTCTCTCCACTGCATTTCTGCATTCGTCACTTCTCACCAGAGAAGCCCACAGACCGTTGGCTAAACGTCTGATGCATATGGGACACACTTCAGAAGTGTTGAAGTCATCATCGGATTGGTTGAATTCTACAGGATTTCCGCGAGACGTGTGTCACATTCTTTAATGTTCCATCCTGAAACAAAGATACGGTGGGGCTTAACCTCCTCATGAAAGAAGAAAGTTGTCTATATTTACAACAGTGATGACGAGTGCTTATCAGGATCAACTAAACCCTGGATTTTCTAAAGTATGTGAAATATTTTTTAATTACGCATAGAATCTTTAAAATATTTCCGAGTGTTTTACACACCGGTCTGTTATTATGGCGACATTTCCACGTCTCGAAACGTGATGATGAATGAAACGAACTGTGATTGGTTGCTTGACATGTCGGCCTTGGCCAATGAAAGCTGCCATGAACTGCAGACCTTTTCCCATGATCTTAGGTCATAACCTGATGGGGTTGTGTTACGTGAGACTAGGCATTTATTAACCACCCTGTGGAGCAATTTTTGTAATGGATGGATGCACTTTTTGGGGGGGGACTTCAAAATCTCACCCACCATTCACTGCCATAGTAAAGTTTGGAAGAGCCAAGACATTTTTATTTATATATAAATGCTTATTTATATAAGCATTCATCTTAAAGAAGAGAGTCATATACACCTAGGATGGTCTGAGGGTGAGTAAATCATGGGGTAATTTTCATTTCTGTGTGCACTATGTGGCAACACAAAATGAATTCCTTCATCTCGCTAAAATATTTTGTCCACAGCCAAATCATTCACTTACATTTAAATTACTATTTACTTATATAATTTATGATAATTAAAATTTAGTGTTTTTTTTTCACTCTGTCCTAAATGAATGCTTGCAAACATAAATTTTCCTGTGTAAAATACAGTAGGCAAGGCAAGGCAAGTTTATTTACATAGCACATTTCGTACACAATGGTAATTCAAAGTGCTTTACATAAAAGAAAGTAACATAATAGAAAAATAATAATAAAAATAAGTAATTTTAAAACTTTTAAAATGATTAAAACATTTAAAAACAGTTAGAAAATGATTTTACATAAAAATAATAACAATAAAACATAAAACAGTGAAAATATAGTGCAATCAGTTCGGACATTGCACAGTGCTCATTCAAGTAGTAAAAATTTCATACAGTAGGTGTAGTGGGCAGAATATGCAAGAACTGTCATTTTTACAATTTACGTCACGCAAGTATATGACAGAAAAATAGATAAATTAATAAAAACTGTGTTGACATTGGACCATATTGCAACTCCACATGTAGACTGTGGAAAGTTGGAGACTGATTGTGAATACCAAATGGATTTAATATGAATCTACAATATTAACAATAGCTGTAGAGAACATTTTTGTAAGAGAATCCATATTTGATCCATACAGAATCCATTTTGGCATGTTCCTATTCATTTTTAGGCTACACCATCAAAACAAGTTCTTGCTTACAACAAGTCTAAACTTCATCCAGTCACAGCTCATGTCTTCTGGATTCATTTGGACGTGATACTGGATCTGACCTCTCCACGTCATCCCATACCATCTGTTTATCAGCATATTAGCATATGTTAGTAGAGCTGATGTAACACACACTCTCTCTTGAAGTTTTTGTCTCACAGGTGATGTCTTTATTAGAGTTGCGGCGAGATGTGTGCATGTATTGACAGGCTTTGATATCTGTCTGAAGTTTAAACTCTTTCATCTTTATGACAAACAGACAGAACAAAAAAAAGAACGCCGATAGGTAGAGATCTGCCCTTTCACGGTACCTCCTTTCCAGCTCTCTCTCTCTCTCTCTCTCTCTCTCTCTCTCTCTCTCTCTCTCTCTCTCTCTCTCTCTCTCTCGTTAGCCTGTGTTCTCTGTTCGTTCACCTCTTCATGTCGACTCTCATCAGGATGATGTCTTCACTCCACAACCACGGAGACTGGAGAAATTATGCTTCTCTCACTGTTGAACATGGTGTATATTTCACAAGGCTAAACATAACTGGTCCAATTCACACTCCTGGCCTCTCCAAGTCAGGCCATTCACACTGAACACATTTTTGAGTTTAAAAACATGAGAAGGAGGGCAGTGGAATTAAAAAAAAAAAAAAAAAATATATATATATATATATATATATATATATATATATATATATATATATATATATATATATAAGTTATGGGTAGGGTTAGGCTTAGGGGTAGGGATTGGGTTAACAGATAACTTTTTTTTATTTTTCAAATGAACTCTTTATATTTAAATGAAAAATATCAGTTTTTTAACTTGAACACCACTCATTTGAGACACAAGAGCAATGGAAAAACATTAACACTGAAAATCAGCGTGCAGTAGAATGCAAAACTGTGTTTGCATGATAAAACTCTCTCAGAGAAGCCGTGTCTCTGAATTCTTTCCCTTTAATCTCTGCTACTGTGGCCATTAAAATCAGGCACGTGCACAGGTAGGGCTCAACCTGTGCAGAGCACATGCCCTTTTTGCCCTTACACTCCGAAGTGCCCTTTTTTTGGTGTTTTTTTTTTTTTTTTTTTTTTTTTTTTTAATCAATGCTATTGGTCACCCTTTATGTCTGTCTGTCTGTTTTACCAAATGAAAGTTCTTAAAACGAGCTTATGTAAATCTTATTGGATCCTCAAGCGGTCAGTAAGCTGATAACTCCGCCCCCTCTATATTCATTGAATCAACTGAAGTTCCACTGCAGCCGCACAGTAGACACCAGCTGAGCTGAACAAAGTTTTGCGAAGGGTAAATAAATATCTTGTTGTTTGAATAAGTACTACTAAACACTGTCTATAAAGGCTCATATTTTATTTATTTGATGTCTGACTGACTCACTGACTGAGACATGTGGGACGTCGCCTGAGAGAGAGGGCTAGCATTTGCCATCTAGTCATAGCCAATACATAGCCAACACAGCCTGTGCATACAGTTGCATTTCATCTTTTATAAAATGCTAATTTGGCCAAATGCATTTTACCACAGGAAAAACTGAGCGCTCCGTCTATATAGCTAAAAAAACTAGTTTGTAACCTAGATGAAAATGTAATGTGATGCCCGCAGCGGCAGGCCCCGTCGCCGTTTTAATGACGGACAGAAAAAAAAAATCACATCTGCACACATTCGCTGGTCAAAAACGATATATTGATAAGTAATACAACAACATATAATTTGTTTTTACCATCGGAAAATCATAACAGGTGCGCCCCCGCTGTTTCGTACTGGAACTTACACAGCGACGAGTGATCCTCGTCACCTAGATAACATATTTCTAAGAAATTTCTTCTTTGATTTATGATTGATGATACACTTAATTTATTAACATTTAGGCTAATCATGTTATGGTATACTCTCTGCATACTCTCTGTATAAAATGTTGTAAAACATGGTTTTACTACAGTAATGTAGTAGTAACTAAAAAAAAAATTACAGAAGATCACTTAAATCTTTATATTTTATCATACAGAATGTAATTCATGATTCATTCCAAGGCTTCATTTATTTGATCCAAATAACAGCAAAATCAGTAATATTGTGTAATATTTTTACAATTTTAAATAACTGTTTTCTATTTGAATATTTTAAAATGTAATTTATTTTTGTGATCAAAGCTGAATTTTCAGCATCATTACTCCAGTTCAGCACTCTTCAGTGTCACGTGGTCCTTCAGAAATGCTTTTCACTGCAACTGTACTTTTCACACTATTTTTATTCATTTTTTCATTGCTGGCTTATTTTAGGGAAAGTTTAGTGAATAAGAGACCTTCAAGAGACCAACATCCCTGGTCCACCACAGTATCAAATTTTTGCCAGATACATGGCTCACAGAAGGTTGCTGTTGTAATTAGGTTTAAAGAAGCCCTTAAAACCCTGTTTATCTATATTATCTAATATTATTATTATGGTTGTTATTAATCGTGAATAAATCTAAAGCTTTTGAGGCTATTATTTTGTGTTATTGAATTTGTCATGAAGATGTGACCATTTCTTCCTTTTATGCAGGCTTACTAAATAATCTTGATATAAAAAATGGGGGGGGGGGGTGCCCTTTTTCAGTTTCAGCACATGCCCCTCAAAAGGTCTGTGCACGGCCCTGATTAAAATACTACTTCTCTAACGAATCCACCACCTTCAACAATACATTTCAAAACAATTACTGTCTATCCTCAAAACACCTGCTGTGAGCAACATTTCTGTTGTTATCCATAGTCTATAGATCTCTATTTTTATGAGAACTATAATAGTTCAGTTTTTGAGATATGTAGCCCATTTGATGATATATATCTGTCAGAACTTATAACTTTGCCTGCAGATATAACTTCTGTTGTAGAAGAAATGATCATTGGACAAACATTATTTAAAGTACTGTATTAACATGCTAGAATTCATAAAAATATGTAGAAACACTCTACAGTAAGTCTCATTAGTTAATATTAGTTAATGCATTAGCTAGCATAAATACCCATTCATTTGTTTCAGTTTTTATTATTCTTAATTTATTAGTTAATAAAAATGCTGCTATTCATTGTTAGTTCATGTAAGTTAATTGTTAGTTCAGGTCCATTAAATAATTTTAGCATATGTAACTTTTTATTTTATTTTATGAAAAGTTTTACCAAAAAAAAATAATCAGATCCAACTCCTCCCACCTTACATGTACCTAAACCTACTCATCTCCACCCCCTGATACCTGAACCCACCCATCTCCCAGAGCTCCACCCCTAAACCTACCAATCTCCACCCCCTAGATGCGGATCCAACCACGCCCCTGGATCTTGTGTTCTGCAGTGAGGGGCTGCTGGATTATGCTGCAGTATTCAGCTTCAGCATACTCGCTCATGTGACACTAATTAAGTTATGCATATTAATATATTATAATGTTATGCTCAAAGCCAACGAAACCGATAAACACTAACCCCTTTACCTCAGTTTTTGATACAACTTCCATTTCCTCTCTTTAGCAGACACTTGTATTTCCTGGCAGTTGCATCCCAGAAACTTCCTCTTGCTGAATGACTTCTGACTGACAGGCGCTATCAGGGATAGAGGGGATGAAGGGTTTGTGTATATGTGTGTGGCCTGTCCCTGAATGGAAAACAGGCAGCTGTCAGAAAAGTGAAAAGTCAATAACTGCAGACATCAGAGAGCCCATCTCTGGGTGTGCATGTGTGTGACATCCCCCCCTGCTCAATCCACACAGGACTGCACATCAAAAACAGTTCAGTTCTCCACACATCAAACAGTGCAGCGTACTTGCACACCTCCAGAGAACCCGCCGCTGCAGTTCAGTTTACTCCAGCATCTCTCTCTCTCCCTCAACAAACACCTGTTCAGACGGCCGCAGCATCTCTGGAGACTCTAATCCGCTTTCCCGGTCCTCTCTTCCTTTCACCCTCCATCCAAATCTCTCTGGCTTCCTTTCTCTGCCTGCTTTCAGTTCAGTGGAATTAGATTTGACTCAATTCAATTGAGTTCAGCTCCATCAAAGGATGTTTGCTGGCAGGATCAGTTTGTTCTCTTTTCAATAGCGAGCATCATAAAGCTTATTCCTCTCTCTCTTTCCTTCCCCAGGGTCTCATTCCCTGTATCACTGTAGTATTTGCCCAAAGGTGTATGTATGTGGAAACCTAATAACAGAGTGTTGTAAAATGCTGTGTCATAAAGTGTATAATGCTCCAGGGCTTTTGACCCCTCTGTACCATATAATAATGATAACTGTCTGTGTGATAATCTGGTGCGAGTCCCTAACAGTTTTGGACACCCCGAAATACTTGGGGCCTCAGTATACTGTATCAGGGCAAGAGAGCCCACCCCTGTCTCGATGATAAAATGCAGAAATATGACTTGTGGTTCTAGAGCCATTAGGGGTCCATGTGGGGTCTTAGTACACTACCTCAAGTCTAAAGAGCCCACTCCTGTGTCTTAATAATGTTCTGCTGCAGAAATGTGACTGGGGCCGCTAGAGCTTATTGGGGCCAACATGGAGTCTTAGTACAGAATAATAAGTATGACAAATAGTTACCACTACTATAAAAACTAATCATAAGAATAAAAAAATGCAAATTAAAAATTAAATATGTTTAATACCATTTTAATTATGCTTATATTAATATTCACGTGGGGTATTTAAATACATTTGCATGTATTGGTGTTACAATTAGATATGTTCTGCTGGTTCAACAAAAGGCACTTAAATAGCTTTACAATTCACATCTATTCAAGCATGTCTGTTTTACAACCAACAAATTGAGTTTAGCCTCTGAAATTACTATATAACTTGAAATGTCTCTCATGTCTCCAATATGTTCAAATAGATTTTTTTTTTTCTCATGTCCACAATCATTGTTTTGAAAGACTAGAAATGAATTAACTCTATACGTGATGGGATTTCCAATAGTGTCATGCAATTTCACTCTTAGAAGGTCTGAAAAGGAGAGGTGATTTTTTTCTGTTCTTCATTTTTAGATGTCATTAATCATTCTGCTATAAACAGCTCGACCGCGTTACGCTTGCAGACGAGGGAGAGAGCTTCCATACTTCAGATGAAATTTATTAAGGCTGATTTTCAGAAAGATGAGAGAGTCGGCAGGAACCTTTATCGCTTTGATTAGATTATAAATGAACATTTGTGTGGAATTCTCTCTCTTTCAATCAATATCAATAAACAGGAGCATATAGTAGCCTAAAGCTGTTGAAAATACCCTGGAATTATATAGTTTTCAAAATGTATGCAAATAAGTTATGTTTCTATAATCATAATCCCTTACTGTAGCTACTGTACTTTGGAGTGGGTACCAGAAGTGCAATCCAGAATCTTTGTTTTCTTTTTTTCTTTTTTACACATTTAGATAATTACCTCATTTTTGCGTGATAAGGAAAATGTCATAAAGATTTTGAGCTACAGGAATGTGAGCCGATGACGACATAATTTTTAATTAAAACAGATGGTGCTACTTGGTGATGGTGAGCCTAAGGAAGGATTTGATTTAATTTACAAAATCTACATTTGAATGTGTGATTTAGAAAAAAAAAAAAAAAAGTGACATTCAGCCAAGTATGGTGACCCATACTCAGAATTTGTGCAATTAACCCATCCTAAGTGCACACACCGTAGTGAACACACACACTGTGAACACACACCCGGAGCTGTTGGCAGCCATTATGCTGCGGCACCCGGGAGCATTTGGGGGTTTTGTACCTAAGCCGTGGTATTGCCGGCCCAAAACTCAAACCCAAACCCACAACCCTAGGGTTAGGCGTCAAACTTTCTAACCACTAAGCCACAGTGACTTCTGCCACAGTGCCTTAGACAAGCACTTTATTAAACAATTATTTATATACTTAATAAAATTAATTATTGAGCAGTCAAAGTTGCATTCAAAATTCACTTCTAAGGAAGCATCTGGTAGTTTAAATCTCCTTTGTTAGTTGCATGAGATTGCAAACTACAAGATTCAATCAGAGAGAGTCTCATGAGAGACAGACAACAGCTGAAAGTACTATGTTCAATCTGCTCCTTCTTGATCTTAGTTGTGTAAACAAGTCTTGCTAATATCCATCCTAAAGCTAACTAATTTGCATGTGAGCTAATCTAGAAGCATCAGACAGTGTTTCTTTGCTGCATTCAGTGTGATCATATGGGAAAAATACCAGCCACCAGTCAAATTAAATTAATTATACTTTACAATAAGGAATAATTATTTAACATTAGTTCTCATGAATTAACAATGCATAATAGTTCTAAAGCTTAGTTAATGATACTTTCAACATTTTCTAATACATGTTAAAATCAATCATTGCATTTCATGGACCTCACCTAACATGAACGAAGAATGAACAGTATATTTATTAGCTAACTAATACTATTGCTCATTGATAGTAAAATGTTTAACTAAATATCACATTATGTACAATAATGAAATGCCCAATTCAGAGGTTTCCCAGCTTCATTTGAATGCAGCAATATTATATAGAACATATGTTAGTGTTTTTTTATTATTATTATTTTAAAGCCATCCTTTAGTACACTCATCAAGTCCTGGGAGGTTTAGTCAGTGTAAACTTGGGCTTACATGATTTATGTTTTTGAGCAGTTGTAGCAGTGTAGCTTCTTGGCTGGTAATGGAAGCATGTCAAATACAGTCCCTGTTGAGAAAAATTGAAAATCGGGTCAATTCCTAAAAGCTCCATCATGTCCATAAGCAAGGCACTTTAGCCCATGATGCCCTGGGGAGCTGTGCAGCAAGCAGTGTGCTGTATGTGCTTTGGATGAAATGTCTCTGAAAAAGGACAGGTAACATGGGCTTGATTTACCTTCAGGTCAGCTCAACAAGTTCACGCTTAATAAATGTTTTTCAATAATTATTTGGAGCAAATATGATCAAAAAGAACTATCTTTGGTTGAGGGATTTTAAACTACTATATACAAGGGCTTCTCATTTGCAGGCCTAGAGGGTCATTGCCCTGCTGATTTTAGCTCAAGGCCTGATTAAACTCACCTGCCTCTAATTTTCCTTGATTAGTTTGCTCAGAAGTCAAGTCAAGTCAAATCACCTTTATTTATATAGCGCTTTAAACAAAATACATTGCGTCAAACAACTGAACAACATTCATTAGGAAAACAGTGTGTCAAAAATGCAAAATGATAGTTAAAGGCAGTTCATCATTGAATTCAGTGATGTCATCTCTGTTCAGTTAAATAGTGTCTGTGCATTCATTTGCAATCAAGTCAACAATATCGCTGTAGATGAAGTGACCCCCAACTAAGCAAGCAAGAGGCAACAGCGGCAAGGAACCGAAACTCCATCGGTGACAGAATGGAGAAAAAAACCTTGAGAGAAACCAGGCTCAGTTGGGGGGCCAGTTCTCCTCTGACCAGACGAAACCAGTAGTTCAATTCCAGGCTGCAGCAAAGTCAGATTGTGCAGAAGAATCATCTGTTTCCTGTGGTCTTGTCCTGGTGGTCCTCTGAGACAAGGTCTTCACAGGGGATCTGAATCTGCGGCTCTAGTTGTCCTGGTCTCCGCTGTCTTTCAGGGCAGTAGAGGTCCTTTCTAGGTGCTGATCCACCATCTGGTCTGGATACGTACTGGATCCGGGTGACTGCAGTGACCCTCTGATCTGGATACAGACTGGATCAGGTGGCTACGGTAACCTCGGAATAAGAGAGAAATAGACAAACATTAGCGTAGATGCCATTCTTCTAATGATGTAGCAAGTACTTAGGTTGTCATGGGATGTGTTTCATAATTTAGATATATTTTTGAGATGGAAAAATGCAGTTTTACAAATGTTAGAAACGTGGCTTTGTAAGGAAAGATTGCGATCAAATAGCACACCTAGGTTCATAACTGATGACGAAGAATTGACAGAGCAGCCATCAAGTCTTAGACAGTGTTCTAGGTTATTACAAGCAGAGTTTTTAGGTCCTTTTTAGGTCCTATAATTAACACCTCGTCATCCAGTTTTTTATATCGACTATGCATTCCATTAGTTTTTCAAATTGGTGTGTTTCACCAGGCTGCGAAGAAATATAGAGCTGAGTATCATCAGCATAACAGTGAAAGCTAACACCATGTTTCCTGATAATATCTCCCAAGGGTAACATATAAAGCGTGAAGAGTAGTGGCCCTAGTTCTGAGCCTTGAAGTACTCCATACTGCACTTGTGATTGATATGATACATCTTCATTCACTGATACGAACTGATGGCGGTCATATAAGTACGATTTAAACCATGCTAATGCACTTCCATTAATGCCAACAAAGTGTTCAAGTCTATGCAAAAGAATGTCGTGGTCAGTTGTGTCAAACGCAGCACTAAGATCCAATAAAACTAATAAAGAGATACACCCACGATCAGATGACAAAAGCAGATCATTTGTAACTCTAAGGAGAGCAGTCCCAGTACTATGATACGGTCTAAATCCTGACTGGAAATCCTCACATATACCATTTTAGAGTTTACCATTTAGGAGTCTTTGGCTGCATCCGAAATGGCATACTTCCCTACTATATAGTAGGCAAAAAGCAGTAGGCAAGCAAATGAGTATGTCTGAATCCTCAGTATTCTTAAAAGAGTAGGCTAAAATTACACTTTATCTTGCAAAAATTCGCACATACGTATACTTAATTTGCATTTGTATATGCCTACTTACCTACTTTGTTAATTTGCATTCTTATACGCCTACTTACCTACTATATAGTAGGAGAAAACAGTATGTGAAACCTCAGCATTCATAAAAGAGTAGACGAAAAGTTCCCAGGTGTCCTACTGCTTCAGCCCAGATTGTGACGTGTTCATCAATGGACAGTTTTGAATCCCAGAAGCCCATGGGAGAGGATATGTCATCATCGAAAGTGATGGAGAACAGCGACACAGGTGTTTACAAATGTGAGAAATATAAATCAGGAACATGGTTTACTCTGTTAAAATGTAATTTTTTTAAGCTATTGTATAGTAAACTGTTGATTTGCTGAAGGTGTAAAGATGTTAGATGGTAACGTTACAGTATACCTATATTCGTGATTCAGTAAAAACGTCTCAGGTTACACATATAACCATGGTTCCATGAGGGAACGAGGCACTGTGTCGGAGGACACTTTGGGAACGCCCTTCAGCATGAGCAGTTCTGAACCACATTTGTAATCAGTCCAATGGATAGATGAGATGTCACAGGCGGGGTGAAGTAGCGACCCGGAAGCTTAAAAGCAAGTGTGGTGCAATCAGCGTCATCTTCTATATGAAACAAATGCTGGCAGGGATGCCGGAAGTATGGCCCCAAGACACAGCGTCTCGTTCCCTCGAGGAACCATGATTACATGCATAACCGAAGACATTCCTCTTAAGGAACTTGAGCTACATCAGAGGACGCTTTGGGAACAAAAATGCCCACGTCACCAGACTTTCAATTCTTTGCCTAGTGCAGAAGAGCACAGCTAAAGCGAGAGAAGGAGCCAGGAGTTTGTACAAACGGCATGAGTGCAGACCTTATTGATGGTTGATATAAGAGACCACCATTGTGTTGTCAGTGTGCACCAACACATGGTGACCTCTTAGGTCTGGGAGAAAGTGTTTTAGGGCCCAAAGCAAGGCTAGCATCTCCAAGCAGTTTATATGTCAGCTGATGGCAACCACAGACCGCGGGCAGGGTGGCCACTGATAACTGCACCCCAACTGGCGAGGGACGTGTCCATCCAGCACCCAGCACCAGGCCCTGAGACAAGAAATAAGGTTTCCTTCACATGTCTAAGGCACCTCCACGCGACCTTGAGCAGGTGATGCAGGTTTTCCCTCGGGCCTTGAGCTACCACTCAGGAGTCTCATGTAAAGCGGGCCAAGAGTTTTCATGTTAAACGCAGCTGCATTCAGACCTAGCAGTCTGGAACTGCTTGACAGTGAGTGACTAGCCTTCTCTGACTCTTGTGACTGCAGTGAGGATCGACTAGTTTTCGAATGCCACACCACGCACATATAAATGCATCTCTGTACTGGAGAAAGCATGCTTTTCTTGGTGTTAAGTCTTAACCCCAGCTCTTTTGTATGAGTGAGAATGACACCTCAATGCCGAACCACCATCCGCTCTGATTGAGCTAATATCAACCAATTGTCAATGTGGTTGAATATAGAAAGTGTGGGGTGAGAGTGCAAAGCCAAAGGAAGAACCGATATTGGTAGGTTTTTGTCCCCCAAAAGCAAACCTCAGGAACTTCCTATGATGAGGAAGGATGGAGATATGTGCAACTTTTAGATCGATCATGACACACCAGTCCTCAGACTTAGTCTGAGATACAACCCGTTTGAGTGCAAGCGTGCTGAACTTCAGTCCCCTGACTGAGCAGTTCAAAAGTCTTAGATCTAAAATAGGATATAACCCTTCATCATTCCTCGGAATGGTGACGCCTAAGGCAATCAGCCTTTCTAGACTGATCTCTGGTGTCATCAGAGCAGTTTGCTTGGTGCCCCGAAGTGGCACATCAGCAGGAGATAGCTAAACTAGCTGCACTGGAAACCACTGTGGAGGTCACGAGCCTCTTAGCACCTATATGTTTTTGGGTGGTAACTGAGAGAAGTGCTTGCCGGAGACCAATGTGCCCTGGAACACCAGCAGGGTTGGCAGATTGATCTCCTGAGGGCACTGAGAAAAAAAAAGGGCACCGTATAATGCGGTGAACATTGCTCTTCCCCAAAGGGAGCTGGCCCTCAAAAAGTTATATGCCTTTAAGGAAGTTTACGACAAAGACTATCCAGAAAAAACGATGTTTCGCATAGATAGAGAAGTAAACACGTGCTCTACTCAAGAGACTCATATCTAAATTCTCATAGTCAGATAAATATTTCATTTTATTCCTCAGAATAAGATGTAGTTGTGGCGAGTGGGGCGGGGCCGAGAGCCGTGGGAGTGATTTGAAATGAACGACACCTGCTCAAACCCATGGGTCTCGAGTCCCATGGAGGAGATGGAAGGATATAAAACAGGAGTGACGACAGTGAAGGACGAGAGAGGACTAGGCCTGGATTTATTTTGTGTTTTGGTTTTGTTTGTGCGCGGCAGTCGGCCATGAGGGGCTACGGCGCTTTTTTGTGTTTATTTGGTTATTAAAGCTGATTTGATTGTCCGCCGGTTCCCGCCTCCTTCTTCCCGTGATTATGCTGTTTTTATTGTTACAATGGTGCCAAAACCCGGGAGAAGGAGAGAAATGCTGCTGAAGATCCCTCGCCACTGTGGTGAATCCGTGGTGCCATCGAGCAAGTGAGGAAGTATGCCGCCATGGACACTCGAGGCGGTGGGCTGGAGTGAGTTGCCGGGGACGGGCGAGCTCGCTGCTGGCCGCCCGTGATGTGGAGGGGCAGCTGCCATCCGTGAGGGAGCAGAGGAGTCGGCGCCGTTCGCCAGGGGGCTGGAGCCTGCTGCCTCCGTGAAGGAATCTGGAGGAGCAGGGAACAGGGGACTCCTGCCAGCTGCCCAAAACCGGAGAAACACAGCCGCTGCAGTGAGCTCTCACTCAGAGGGGGAAGAAACCGCAGTGCAGGCTTCTGAGCCTTAAGAATGAGTTCTAGATCTACAGAACATGGGTGGAGATAGGAAAAGCCATCTCCAACACGATCATGTGCGATTTGCGCAATCTCGGTCACCGCTGTGCCTCAGCAGCAGCAGGACCGCAATTGCAAGATCACAGGCACAGAAACACTTCTCATGGATGTTCGAGAAAAATGTTTTATTATGTATAGCGAACAACGGAGCTCCAGTAAATGCACGCATGTCTCCAAAGTGCAATTACGTCAACCATATACAGTACATCTTAAAAACAATTACTTTAAACAAAATGCTTTGAAACACGCATCATTATTCTATGTGTTGACGTCATTTGAACTGAAACAGGAAACAAGGCAGGACATATCAAGCAGACCATTTATATCATGGCTTGGCCCAACCATTCAGAGCCGTTGAGCTCCGTAAAGCAGAATTTGACAGTGTATGACAGCCACAGTCACATACATATTGCTATAAAATATAGCATTCTGTGTAGAATTCAAATAGGTCCGATACGTTTTGTGGACTGTGCCTATGCGTGCATGTGATCTGTGTGCTATCATGCTTCTGGACCGGAGCAGAGTGTGTGCGGTTCGGTGGTTAGCGTGACACAGTGCGAAACTTCTCTTTCCTCAGTGGAAATCATGATTACATTGTCTGAATCATTCCCTCTACCCTATATAGTGCATATACTGTACATATCATTCACCATACAGAAAATACTAATTCTGTAAACAAGTGACCGATTACAGCCATGGCTTCGGCGTCTATTTATAATGTAGGGGGCAGGCGCTTCAGATTCTAGAGAGCATTTGATTGGACAGAAGATTTGATGAGAAGATAAAGTGCAATGTTATGTCATAAAAATCTGTGATACATTTTAGAAAGTGAGAGACTGCAAGTTTTGAATGCTTATATCACCTTAATGCACATTTTGTCATTGTTTTGGAACAAACCAGCTTATTCATAACTTATTCAAACAACAGTGGTAAGTCAAAATCATTCTTCAATCATGTGAGTAATGGCTACTTCTCCTGCTACTGTTGTTTGCACCGCTTTCCACATGTACAGTTAGCTCTTTCTGTCCGGGATGAGGGATTCACATGTGATAGAATCAGGGAAATAGTAAGGCTGACAGAGAAGGTTTCAGAATTAGAGACACACATGCAAACTTAAATTGAGGACAGTAAGAATATGTGGTCTGTAGACACCCTTACGAAAGGAAAATATATTGTGATATATTGTAATATTTAATTTTCCATTTTTATTTTCTAATATTTTATATATTTGAATACATTTAATAATATATTGATGATACAAATTATATAATATATTGCAAAATATACAAATGATTGCTGCTTTCAATTTATTGCAATATATTGGAAAAAATAAATATATATAAGAATATATGCCTAATATATTACATGATATTTTCCAATATACTGCAATATATTTTTGTTTCATATGGGCATGGCTTTGGATGTGACTAGCTCTGGGAGACCAGTACATTGTTTGGTTACTGCTACAGCACTTCTGCAGCAGGGCATCTGGGTGAATTTGAGGTGGCATAGTCACGGGTCAAAACACCGCTCTTCCATTCTGATCAAAACATTAAACAGGTTCTCCCCACTCAGTGACGCACCCACTGAGAAACCTGATGAAAGTGCTCTAGTTATTGCCGATTCTATTGTACAGAATGGCAAATAAAGACACCAGTCACCATAGTCCACTGTTTACCGGGAGCCAGAGCACATGACATCTTGTCAAATTTAAAAGTGCTGGCTAATGCTAAATGTAAATTCAGTAAGATTATTATTCAAGCCGGCACTAATGATGTTCGACTTCGCCAGTCGGAGGCCCACATCAGGATTCAGACAGACTGGCTAAACCAACCATCTGCTAGCCACCTCACGCCACAGAAATCAGTTAATTCTCAGCACAAAGAGACTCTTTCACCTCTATATCACACTATAGAGACCATGTCTGTTCCCCAAACTAGAAAATACAAAAAAAATTAACAAGTAACAATAAAGAGTAACAATTTAATTAAAGGGATAGTTCACTTTCAAATTAAATTTTGGTATGTTTTAGCTTATCTAAAGGACATCCAAGATGTAGGTTGCTTTATTTCCGCAGTATTTCCCATTCTGATATTTTTAGGTCAAACCATTCTTGTCTGTCTTGTCTTGTCTATAATGGAGGTTTATGGTCGACACCTCAAAGAGCATGCACAGAGGAGTCCAAATTAAACAATTCCCCATCGTAAGTACACATTGATGACCTAAGACATTAAACGAGTGGTTTGTGTAAGAAAACGAACAGTATTTATGACAGCGTGCCATTGGGTCCCTCTGGCATTGGACGTCGCCTCCAGTTTATATGTGGCAAACAAAACACAACATGCAAAATGCTGAGGCTCAACAGCGGAGAAAACTCAAGATCTTTAGTCAGGCAGGTGTGTGATGCGATACTGTCAATGTCCTCTTCATCATCTTGTAGTTGTGGCATTGCTATGTTCCATTCGTGACAACATATGCTCTCCACTTCTGTTGGCATCTCACAACACTTGCTACTAAAACACCACCAATTTTGAAGAGATCTCTGTCTCTGTGAGGCTTGAAGACGTGTTGCTGCAGCGGATCGCTCCTGAGTACTTGATCTGTGTATTCTGGTTCAAATAAATATGGTTGTGAAAAAAATTTAACATTGTCTGTTGATTATTGAAATCATCTTCCACTGCAATTTCCTGTACGTCTAAATATGTTTAGATCTTCACAGTGAAAGGTAACACTTCCAAAATCTTAGTGTAGACCATAGACAGTAAGTGTAAACAATGAGTGATGTACACACGTGAGAGATAACTTCCGGGACTAAGACAGAACATGCGCAAACGTCACACGAAAACAGGAAGCACTCGCGCCCTCAGATCAGTTGGAAATGGTTGTGTACAAGAGGTAAAAAACTATATAAATACTTTTCGTTTTCTTACACAAACCGCTCGTTTCGTGTCTTAGGTCATCAATGTGTACTTACGATGGGGAAATGTTTAATTTGTACAGACAAGAACGGTTTGGCCTAAAAATATCAAAATGGGAAATACTGTGGTAACAAAGAAATCTACATCTTGGATGCCCTTGAGGTCAGCTAAAACATAAAAATTTTATTTGAAAGTGAACCATCCCTTTAATGTTCAACAAATAAAAAACACATGTAACATGGATAAACAAATGATAAAACTTGGCTTATTGAATATCAGGTCCCTTTCTACAAAAGCACTTTTTGTAAATTATATGATTACTGAACATAACCTAGATGTGCTCTGTTTTTTACAGAAACCTGGTTAAACCAGATGATTACATTATTTTAAATTTCTACCCCCCTACCCCACCCCAAGATTACTTTTATAAACATGAGCCGCATCCAAATGGTAAAGGGCGAGGTGGTGCAACAATTTAAAAAAATATAATTTCAGTATTTCTCAGAAGGCGGGCTTCAGGTATAAATCATTTAAAGTAATGGTGCTTCATATAACATTATCCAGAGAAACAAGTGTTAATGATAATGTCAGGGTTTTGGTAAGGGAGGAACTCAGGTGCAGACAGGGATCGGGTTACACACAGGATTTATTAATACAAAAAGGGGAAAACAAAACCCACGAGGGGGAAAACAACAGCTAGGGCAGGAACTAAACAACTTAACAGGGCAGGATTGATAAGACAAACAAACTCTTGACACTAACTACAAACACTCACGGTAATACAAGGACTTCAGAGGGTACAGCACAATCTCACACACGATCACATAAGTAGAACACATCTGAGAAACACAATGAACCGACGCAGGACAGAGCACACTAGGAGATCTAAATAGGGGGAACAATTAAGACACGACAGGTGTTACAGATAGGACAATCACGACACGACTAGGATAACAAGGGGGGCGGGGCAAGGGAACGAGACAACACAAGCACATGGCCCAAAGACAAGGCCATGCGCTTGTACACAAAACACGGGTCTGTCATGATCCTGCCTCAAGACTAGGAAAAATCAAGGACACGAGGGCAGAATCATGACAGAACCCCTCCCTTAAGGAGCGGCTTCCAGACGCTCCTCAAGGGAACATCAAACACGGGACACGACTGACATGACAGACTGGGACACAGACACAAACCAACAGGACATGACAAATAACAACAAAGGCAAACATGAGTACACAACGGCAGGGTTGGGGTGACAAATCAAAAAAAACAAACAGGGAAGGGGAGGGGGCGGGACCACAAAGTTCATGGGGGACAGACCAGGGCGGGTGGGTGGGGTAGGAATCCTAGGAGGACAGGACGAAGGCTGACGACGGGGGGTACGGGCAGGTCTGGGTGGTGAGGGGCGGGGAGGGTTCTCGGGATAACTGACAGGAGCAGACACAGGACGCGGGGCAACACTTACGGGACGCGGGGCAACATCAACAGGACGAGGGGCGACTACATCTACAGGGCACGGGGAGACAACATCTACAGGGCACGGGGAGACAACATCTACTGGGCACGGGGAGACGACAGGACACGGGGATACAACATCTACTGGACACGGGGGCACATCAACGGGACACGGGGCCACATCAACAGGACACGGGGCCACATCAACAGGACACGGGGAGACAACGGCTGGACACTTAGGACTTCTGGGGACAGGGTCAGGGGACAAAACAGGACTGACGGGGACTTCTAAAATTTGGACAAGACGGGACAAATAATCAGAAAAAGCTTTAGCAGCTAGGATAATAGGCAGCTCCTTATGGGATGAGACCGACTGTACAAGAGTCTTTGCTGCAGAGTCGGCCGCGGCTCTCTCCTCCGCTCTCACGACTGCAGCTCTCTTCTTTGCCGGCTCGGGCACGCTCACTGTTGCTGGCTCGGGCACGCTCACCGCTGCTGGCTCGGGCACGCCCACCGCTGCTGGCTCGGGCA
This sequence comes from Carassius auratus, assembly GCF_003368295.1. Classification (NCBI taxonomy): domain Eukaryota; kingdom Metazoa; phylum Chordata; class Actinopteri; order Cypriniformes; family Cyprinidae; genus Carassius; species Carassius auratus. Next base: position 23,047,838 of record NC_039262.1, read on the forward strand.
CGCTCACCGCTGCTGGCTCGGGCACGCCAGCTCTCTCCGCTGCTGGCACGGGCACGCCAGCTCTCTCCGCTGCTGGCACGGGCACGCCAGCTCTCTCCGCTGCTGGCACGGGCACGCCAGCTCTCTCCGCTGCTGGCACGGGCACGCCAGCTCTCTCCGCTGCTGGCACGGGCACGCCAGCGCTCACCGCTGCTGACTCGGGAGGAGACAGGGTCACAGGACCGGCAGGCCCCTTCTTCTTCCTCTTCCTCCTCGGGCGCGGTGCAGAGGCTACAGCTGGGTCAGAGGCGGGTTGGGGGAGTTTGGTCTCGGACAGGGCAGACTCGGACGCCGAAGACTCTGAAGCCGACTCCCATGAAAACCGTCTCCCTCGTTTCATGGGGAGACTGCTGGCTGAGGAGGGCACCTCAGGACTCTGGGAGGGGCTTGCCTGACCCCCCAGGGTTGCCACGGCCAGGACACGACCCTCCGGGATCGCCGGCAGCTGGGTAGGTGGGGACCTCTGGGGCTCCTCCTCTCGCCCGCTCACTCCGGAACGACCTCCCCTGGTCCCCCGGAACACCACAAGGCGAGAGCCCTCAAAACAATCTCGCTGGCTGGCTGATGCCATCCAGCATTGCCTCCTGTCTGCTGAGTTCCTTGGTGGTCGGTTCATTCTGTCAGGGTTTTGGTAAGGGAGGAACTCAGGTGCAGACAGGGATCGGGTTACACACAGGATTTATTAATACAAAAAGGGGAAAACAAAACCCACGAGGGGGAAAACAACAGCTAGGGCAGGAACTAAACAACTTAACAGGGCAGGATTGATAAGACAAACAAACTCTTGACACTAACTACAAACACTCACGGTAATACAAGGACTTCAGAGGGTACAGCACAATCTCACACACGATCACATAAGTAGAACACATCTGAGAAACACAATGAACCGACGCAGGACAGAGCACACTAGGAGATCTAAATAGGGGGAACAATTAAGACACGACAGGTGTTACAGATAGGACAATCACGACACGACTAGGATAACAAGGGGGGCGGGGCAAGGGAACGAGACAACACAAGCACATGGCCCAAAGACAAGGCCATGCGCTTGTACACAAAACACGGGTCTGTCATGATCCTGCCTCAAGACTAGGAAAAATCAAGGACACGAGGGCAGAATCATGACAGATAAATCCCCTGTGATGCTTGTACAGACTACTGTATAAAGGCCATCAGGGCACCATATAGAATCTATTAAAGAATTTGCTGATTTTATATACGAGTTAATGCAGGCTGCAGATAAAGTTTAATTGTTTGTGATTTTAATATCCATGTTGAAAAATATGCATTGGGATCAGCATTCATAGATATTTTGAACTCGTGTTAGACAACAAGTGTCAGATCCTACTCTTTGTCTCTATATTTAATACTGTTACATGGAATTGATGTTGATGGTGTTGAAATTATGCAGCCAAGAGATGATATCACAGATCATTATATAGTCTCGTGTAAACTTAATATAGCTAAAACTGTAAATTCTACACGTTATAAGTATTGTAGAACCATCACTTCTACCACAAAAGAGTGCTTTGTAAGTAATCTTCCTGATTTCTCTCAATTCCTTAGCAAATCCAAAAACTCTATGATGTAACAGAAACTATGGACTCTCTCTTTTTAGATATGGTTGCTCCTTTAACCTTAGGGAAGATTAAGGAAAACAATCTTGACAGCGTGATATAATGAGCACACTTGTACCCTAAAAAGAACAGCCTGGAAAATGGAACGCTGGAGGAAAACAAAACTAGAGGTATTTCGTATCGCTTGGCGGGAAAGTATGCTATCCTACAGAAAAGCATTAAAAACTGCTAGATCTGATTACTTTTCGTCTCTTTTAGAAGAAAACAAACATAACCCCAGGTATTTATTCAATACAGTGGCTAAATTAATGAAAAATAAAGCATCAACAGGGCTTGAAATTTCCCAACAGCACAGCAGTAATGACTTCATGAAATAGTTTACTTACAAGATCAATCCTATTAGAGATAAAATTTTAACCCGTTAGCTACAGTATCGCATCAGACAGTGCACTATAATTCTCTACTATAGGAGAGGAAGAATTGTATAAACTTTTGTTAAATCATCTAAACCAACAACATGTATGTTAGACCCTATTCCATCTAAGCTCCTTAAAGTGGTGCTTCCAGAAGTCATAGATCCTCTCATGACTATTATTAATTCATCATTGTCATTAGGATATGTCCCCAAAATTTTCAAACTGGCTGTTATTAAGCCTCTCATCAAAAAAAAGAAAAAAAAAGGAAACACAACTAGACCTCAAAGAACTAATTAATACAGACTGATCTCAAATCTCCCTTTTCTGTACAAAATACTAGAAAAGGTAGTATCCTCACAATTATATGCCTTTTTAGAGAGAAATGGTATCTGTGAGGATTTCCAGTCAGGATTTAGACCGGATCATAGTAGCTGAGACTGCTCTCCTTAGAGTTAAAAATGACCTTCTCTTCTCACCTGATCGTGGCTGTCAATTCTTTGTCATCAGTTAGTAACTTAGGTGTTTTAATTGATAGCAATCTTTCTTTTGAAATCCACATTTCTAACATTTCTAAAACTGCATTTTCCATCTCAAAAATATGTCTAAATTGCAACCTATGCTTTCAATGTCAAATGCAGAAACATTAATTAATGCATTCATGACCTCAACCATTTTTAGAGTCGTCAATGAATAGTGGTTCGTGTGGGGATTTTGCTGGAGAATTCCTAAGGTGTAGTAATGCCAAGATGGATTAGTAAGGATGGATTGGAGAGGGGAGATTGAACATATATATAAAATGACCTTCCTTGGCTTGGTCTGTTTTGCTTTGTTTGATTAAAATTCGATTGTTTCATCGTCAAGTACGGTTAGGTCTGATACGGTAGGGTTGCTTTTTGGATTGAAATTTGAAGAGATCTTAAGCTCCGAACACCTAAGAAAACCGAAAAATGCTAGAATGAACATGGCTTCGAGTGTGTGTGCTATGATGAGGGGTTTATAATTTGTGAGGAGAGTGTGGATACATTTTGTGAGGATGTCTAGCATTATGGGTTGTCTAGTGTCTGGATGGGTGGGCTGGGATTGCTGGATCCCTTTGATCAAGAGGGAGGTTTGCAAATTGTTTATTTCAGGTGAGGGAGAACCGAACATCAGTTTGTGAAAAAAATTAACTCCGCTCAGGTAGCTTTTAATGGAACCGACTTGGAGACCCTTAACGCCATTAGGAAACGAAATAAAAGCGGTGATGAGAGTAGGGAAAAATGCGGGAACGGAATGTTACAAGTGAGGTGAAATGCCTTAAAGCATCTCCATGCAGTCACGTATGACTGGAGGGTTCTGGGAGAAACTGCATGGAGAATAGAGTCGAGAAACGCTTCGAGAAGTGGTTTAAGGGGCATCACTGGCTCAGTGGTTCATGTAGGTTGTCTACAAACCGAAAGGTTGGTGGTTCAATCCCCGGCTCCACCTGACCAAGTGTCGAGGTGTCCTTGAGCAAGACACCTAACCCCAGCTGCTCCCGATGAGCTGGATGCCGCCTTGAATGGCAGACACCGCAGTCGGTGTGTGAATGTGTGTGTGAATGGGTGAATGTGAGGCAAATTGTAAAGCGCTTTGGATGGCCATGTGGTCTGTTGAAAGCGCTATATAAATGCAGTCCATTTACCATTTTAAGAGGGTGGGTTATGGGAATATTAATTCCAAATAGTGAGGAACCGGAATGGGGAATTGGTCCGCCTCTGGAGCCAGCATCCTGAATTTCTTAGACTCTACACTGTCCACATCTCTTTTGGCGGGATCGTAAGCCTGGCCGAGCAGTAGGAGTCAACCGGGGTTCTCGCTGAAGGTGGCAAGGGTAGGCCTAGGCATCTTGGGAGGCGAGTGGCTGTTCGCGCCGCACCACACCCATGGGTTGAAGCCTGGGGCTCAATTAGAATGCCACGCAGAGGAGGAGTGGCTTTAGGCCCGGCTGGTTGCAGCAATGGGACCGGAGAAGAACTGGATGGGTATTTATGCTGTGGAATTGATTACTTGATTGTAGTTGGTGTTGATTAGGCTAATTATCTGATGCGCTGCTCCCGAACCTTGTTAATACCTTGTTCAAATCCATTAAAGGATTTTTAGGCTGCATTAATAAGCAAAACTGGAACCGGGAAAACTTCCCATAACACACAATGTACTTGCTACATCATTAGAAGACTGACATCTACGCTAATATAAGTCTGTTTCTCTCTTATTCCGAGGTTACCGTAGCCACCAGATCCAGTCTGTATCCAGATCAGAGGGTCACTGCAGTCACCCGCATCCAGTACGTATCCAGACCAGATGGTGGATCAGCACCTAGAAAGGACCTCTACATCCCAGAAAGACAGCGGGGTCCAGGACAACTAGAGCCCAAGATACAGATCCCCTGTAAAGAACTTGTCTCAGAGGACCACCAGGACAAGACCACAGGAAACAGATGATTCTTCTTGACAATCTGACTTTGCTGCAGCCTGGAATTGAACTGCTGGTTTCGTCTGGTCAGAGGAGAACTGGCCCCCCAACTGAGCCTGTTTTTTTTCTCCATTCTGTCACCGATGGAGTTTCGGTTCCTTGCCGCTGTCGCCTCTGGCTTGCTTAGTTGGGGTCACTTCATCTACAGCGATATCGTTGACTTAATTGCAAATAAATGCACAGACACTATTTAAACTGAACAGATATGACGTCACTGAATTCAATGATGAACTGCCTTTAACTGTCATTTTGCATTGACACACTGTTTTCCTAATGAATAATGTCAAAATACTTTGAGAATAAAGTCGAAATATTATGAGAATAAAGTCGTAATACCACAAGAATAAATTCAAAATGTTTCGAGAATTTAAATAGTAGAAGTTATATTATTTTGAGAGTAGGCCTTTATTGTGCATGTCCTGGATTGAGAGCACCGGGAGAATTTGCAGGCCACCGGGACTGATTTGAATATTGTTGAGTCCGAGTGGCCGTATCGTTTTACTGGGATGAGGAAGAGTCAGTTTTAAGGACTCGCGGAAACAGCGTGATATCAAGAACATGATATTTAGTAACAGACTGAACAGGAACAACTTTCTATCTTAACATCAGCTCACACACCCAATCAACATTCCTTCGGGGGCGTTGTAGCTCTCTTATTTAATGCTTTTTTTATACATTACAAATATATGTGGGATTATTAACAAAAATCATACCATGTGTCATACTCACGGTCGATGGAAATAATATTTCATATCTTCCATTGCATTAGTCATTTGTATTGTGCCAGCCACCCAATAGCAATAAGATTCCTGCTTTTGATAGACCTACTTTTAATGTCTCAGCTTTCAAATCAGTTTTATAGTGAAACACAAATTATGTCTTACATTAATGTGTTTTTTTAAGCTCTTTAATGATCAGATCACTGTATTTATGTGAAACAATTAATTAAATTAAACAGTTTTATTTGTGAAAATTCCAAATATGTGAAAATCTATTCTTGTAATATTTTGACTTTTTCTCTTAATATTTCTAATTTATTCTCAAAACATTTAGACTTTATTCTCGTAATATTTTGACTTTATTGTCATAACCTTTTGACTTTATTCTCAAAACATTTCAACTTTATTTTTGTCATATTTCTGTCACGCTCTCAGTCTCTGTTTTCCTGGGTGTTCCCTAGTGAGCTCACTTCTCCTTAGGCACTTCACCATAGGCACTTTAATTCCTCTAGTCTGGTTGTGTCTTCACAGTAATTGCACTCCAATTAGAATCGCACAGGTGCTGACAATCCTCTGTCATTAGTCTCCCTATGTATAGCTGTCTTTCTCTGTCATCTGTATGGAGTCCTTACCCTATGTGTGAGTTGTGCTCGTCTCCCGAGTTTTCCCTTACCTTCTTGTTCCTCCGAGTTTCCTATCCGTTTCATCCGGTTCCCTCTTTTATTTGGTTTTGTCTCTCATGACTGTTTATTTTGTATTTTTCCTTTGTTACAATAAATCATACCCTGCAATTGGATCCTGCCCTCACCTTGTGTTTTTCCCAAAACCCAACCGTCACAGAAGGACTCCATCAAACAAGGATCCAGCGGTATGTCTGCTGCCATGTTCTCCCCAGCCAGCAAGCGGGAGAAGGGTGGCTTCGAGGGCTCTCGCCTAGTGGTGTTCCGGGGAACCAGGGGAGGTCACTCCGGAACAAACAGCCGGGAGGAGGTCCGGCAGCGATCTCCACTGTGGGCAACCGTCGACCCGGGATTCGTTTGGGGGCTGCCAGTTCCCCAGTTTGTCCCGAGAGGAGAGGGGAGACGCAGGTCGGCCGAGCCAGCGCCGTGGAACCAGATGGCCACCAGTCCTGTGCATCGGCACAAAATGGCCGCCAACCCAGCACCACAGCACAAGATGGCCGCCAGTCCAGCGCCACAGTACAAGATGGCCGCCAGTCCAGCGCCACAGTACAAGGTGGCCGCCAACCCAGCGCCACAGCACAAGATGGCCGCCAGTCCAGCGCCACAACCTATGAGGGCTGCCAGCCTAGCACCACAGCACAAGATGACCGATTCAACGGCTGAGTCTCCTGATAAGGTGCCACCGACTCGCCATCATAAAGGATGGAGGAGGAGACGGGCGTCTGCCGTTCCTCAAGGTCCAGAGGACGTTCCCGATGCAGTTCCCGAGGCGGTGCCCGATGCAGTTCCCGAGGTGGTGCCCGATGCAGTTCCCGAGGCGGTGCCCGATGCAGTTCCCGAGGCGGAGCCCGATCACGATGCAGTTCCCGAGGCCGAGGCGGTGCCCGCTGTTGTTCCCGAGGCCGAGGCCGAGCCCGATGCAGTTCCCGAGGCCGAGCCCGATGCAGTTCCCGAGGCGGAGCACGAGGCAGTTCCCGAGGCCGAGGCGGAGCCCGATGCAGTTCCCGAGGCCGAGGCGGAGCCCGATGCAGTTCCCGAGGCCGAGGCGGTGCCCGATGCAGTTCCCGAGGCGGAGCCCGATCACGATGCAGTTCCCGAGGCCGAGGCGGTGCCCGCTGTTGTTCCCGATGCTGTTCCCGAGGCCGAGCCCGATGCTGTTCCCGAGGCCGAGCCCGATGCTGAGGCCGAGGCGGTGCCCGATTCAGTTCCCGAGGCGGTGCCCGCTGTTGTTCCCGAGGCCGAGGCGGTGCCCGATGCAGTTCCCGAGGCGGTGCCCGATGCAGTTCCCGAGGCGGAGCCCGATCACGATGCAGTTCCCGAGGCTGAGGCGGTGCCCGCTGTTGTTCCCGAGGCCGAGCCCGATGCTGTTCCCGAGGCCGAGCCCGATGCTGTTCCCGAGGCCGAGCCCGATGCTGTTCCCGAGGCCGAGGCGGTGCCCGATGCGGTGGCCGAGGCGGTGCCCGATGCAGTGATCTTCGTCCTCCCATGGTGTCGGCCACAAGAATGTGGTGGTCTTCCGCTCCGCCCTGGGGGACTCCGGCCTCGACCGCGAGGACGTGGTGGTCTTCCGCTCCGCCCTGGGGAACTCCGGCCTCGACCGCGAGGACGTGGTGGTCTTCCGCTCCACCCTGGGGGACTCCGGCCTTGACTGCGAGGATGTGGTGGTCTTCCGCTCCGCCCTGGGGGGGCTTCTGCCTTGACCACATGAATGTGATGGCCCTCTGTTCCGCCCGGGTGGGCATCACCTAATGTCCTCCTTTTACCCATGTGTTTTTTTTTTTTTTTTTTTTTGCATTTGTTTGTCTATTTCCTCCTTTGGACCTGGCCCTCCGTCCCTCCCCTTTTTCCCTCCGCCGGTCCACCACCCTCCTGGACTCCTTGTTTTGTGTTACACCTTCCTGTCTCTGCCTTTCCATCCCATCTGGTTGTTCAGTCTCTGTTTTTTCCATTTTTACCTGGTTGTCCTGTCTTTTGTCTCTCCATTCCACCTGGTTGTTTGTCTCTGTCCACTCTATCTGGTTCTCCTGTCCCTGTTTTCTGACCCTCCGTCCCTCCCCCTAGTCCGCCGCCGCTTCACCTCCCTCCTACCTCTTTCTGTTGGGTTTTCCGGGGTTTCAGGTGGAGCATCTGGGAGCTGCTCCGTAGGGGAGGGGGTAATGTCACGCTCTCAGTCTCTGTTTTCCTGGGTGTTCCCTAGTGAGCTCACTTCTCCTTAGGCACTTCACCATAGGCACTTTAATTCCTCTAGTCTGGTTGTGTCTTCACAGTAATTGCACTCCAATTAGAATCGCACAGGTGCTGACAATCCTCTGTCATTAGTCTCCCTATGTATAGCTGTCTTTCTCTGTCATCTGTATGGAGTCCTTACCCTATGTGTGAGTTGTGCTCGTCTCCCGAGTTTTCCCTTACCTTCTTGTTCCTCCGAGTTTCCAATCCGTTTCATCCGGTTCCCTCTTTTATTTGGTTTTGTCTCTCATGACTGTTTATTTTGTATTTTTCCTTTGTTAAAATAAATCATACCCTGCAATTGGATCCTGCCCTCACCTTGTGTTTTTCCCAAAACCCAACCGTCACAATTTCGACTTAATTCTCGTAGTAGGCCTATAACAAGTTTATTATCGAAACATTTCAACTTTATTCTTGTTATTTCGACTTTATTCTCAAAATATTATGACTTTAATCTCGACACACTAACACAGCAAACACCAACCAATTATATTCACAAACCACCACAGTACCAACTATGAACAATGGAAATCTTGCAAAATCTCTTGTGGTCCAATGTGACTTTAGAGTAACAAATTGTGAACGACAGACACATTGGTCCTCTGGGTTTCCCCTATGCAACAGGATTTCTCAATATAAATATTCAACAATTTTGAATATTTACAATTTGAGATTAGTGTGGCCCCAATGCTCATCTAAGCAGATTCGATCACGCTCAACACATCCCATGCCACAGGAAAATCTTTTAGGATAATGTGTAGAATCATCAACATAATAAGGACTTTACCTAGGATTTTTAGAAATGGAGAAATGTGGCCCAAAATCTGCCCGTTTAAATGAATGGCCTGTTTTAGCTAATTCTTCTCAAAGACACTTGGGCAGAGTGAATCATTTGCTTTAGTTTTATAAAGCTTAGTTTCCAGTGGTGGACGAAGTACACAAATCAAGTACTTGAGTAAAAGTACAGATACATATGGTAAAATATTACTCCAGTAAAAGTAAAAGTACTCCTTTTTCAATTTTACTCAAGTGAAAGTACAAAAGTACTCCATTTTTTATGTACTTAAGTAAAAAAGTACTGCAAGATAGATGTTTGCAATTTTACATAGGCTACTTAATTTAATTTTATATTAGCACATTTTTTTATAATCCTACTGCTCAAAATACCTTGGATTTTTTCCAAAATAACCACTATATGGATTCAAAATATATTTTTGTTGTTGATATGGACTACGCTGATGAGAGTAATGCTCACTGTGAAGCTTACACTGTGATGTACCTGAGAGAAAACAGAGATGACCATCTGATTTTCACCAGTAAGAAAAAAGTATTTTAAAGTTAGTTGTTTTACAGAACATCAAAGTTACAGTACAGACCAAAAGTTTGGAAAACTCATACAAAGAGTTTTCTTTATTTTCATGACTATGAAGATTGTAGAGTCACACTGAAGGCATCAAGGGCTATTTGACCAAGAAGGAGAGTGATGGGGTGCTGCTCCAGATGACCTGGTCTCCACAGTCACCGGACCTGAACCCAATCCAGATGGTTTAGGGGTGAGCTGGACCTCAGACAGAAGGCAAAAGAACCAACAAGTGCTAAGCATCTCTCGGGGAACTCCTTCAAGACTGTTGGAAGACCATTTCAGGTGACTACCTCTTGAAGCTCATCAAGAGAATGCCAAGAGTGTGCAAAGCAGTAATCAAAGTAAAAGGTGGCTACTTTGAAGAACCTAGAATATGACATATTTTCAGTTGTTTCACACTTTTTTGTTATGTATATAATTCCATATATAATTCCACATGTGTTAATTCATAGTTTTGATGCCTTCAGTGTGAATCTACAATTTTAATAGTCATGAAAATAAAGAAAACTCTTTGAATGAGAAGGTGTGTCCAAACTTTTGGTCTGTACTGTATATATGACATGATAATAAGGCCTGAAGTTAGGAAGAACATTTTAAGGAAAAAAATAATAAAAAAATTTCATAATGATTTTTTCCTTCTCAAATCTTGTCTGTGGTTTAAAAACACCCCTGGCCAAACGGGGTGCATCTCTTCCCACTTTGATAATTACTGTAGTTACCATGTTCTGAACATCACATCCTTTCTTTTCTAACCAGATGTAATCAATCTCTCTCTCTCTCTCTCTCTCTCTCTCTCTATATATATATATATAGTATATGTGTGTGTGGCTGAATAAAAATATTTGGACATTTATAAAAATTACATCAACTTAGCACCAACAAGCTTGTTAGCTAGACAGTTAGCATCAGCTAACAATATTTACTTATTTTCAGTACGATGAACATTCATGTCTGTCTACTCGTCTAGTTAATCCAAACAATATACATATGTATAACGTTACTGTCGATAAAAACAGACGTAACATAGGACATTTTAATAAAACTGTTAACATTATGGCAGCGGTGAATTTGAACATGCATGAGTTATTGTATTTAATCTGTGTTGTTTTAAGGTTTTTGTTGTTGTTGTTGTTGTTTTACCTAAAATTGATGTGTCTGCATCGTCTGCACTCGAGCATTTGAGTGGGCTTAAATAGATCTCTCTTTACAACGGATTTAGTTCCCAAACAACTGACAGTTTTGACCTAAATATGATTTTCAGTTACAATAATTAATCCAAAATTTCGACATAACTTACTTGTAGCAACATCAGACGCACGCGCGCTCACAAGATCTCCCGGTTCTTACTTCTGGTGACTCGCACTAAACGGTTCATTTGAATCAGTGAGTGGTAGACTCCAGAACAGCTGCAATCGGATCATTCTAATTCGTAAACGAATCGTTTGGTGCGATTCGCGATCCAATTTAAAAGTTTCTTTTGAAAAGACTCAGTTCGTTCATGATGAATCAGACACCGCTTCTGAGTGTCGGAGCACGTGATATATTATAGGGAGTAACGATATGTTTTATGAAATGTAGTGAAGTAAAAAGTACGATTTTATGCTTTGGAATGTAGTGAAGTAAAAGTAAAAGTTGCTCAAAATAAAACTACTCCAGTAAAGTACAGATACTTGAAAAATGTACTTAAGTACAGTAACGAAGTAAAGCTACTCCTGTCCACCACTGTTAGTTTCTCACCACTACTAAACATTTAATAAGTAACTCCTAGGGAGATGCAAACTAATAAGATGCACCATATATGCTAATTAGCACACTACCCAGACAGCACATGTACGTCTGGCCGATGTCGGCCCAATATCGAAACGTCGGCCTCTATACCTAAAACATCTATAAAACATCGGCCTGGCGGAGGCCGATATCATTTGGTCAGTGCTCTGTTCTCCAGCTCATCAGTCGTCGGCCCTGAGTTGGTTCACGACCGCGGGCCGATGCTGCGCTTATCTGTGTGCGCGTGCCCAGTATTCGTCTCTTTTAGCCACCCAGAGAGAGAGAAGAGGATAATCCCAGCGACATCTGTGGCTCTGAGGTAACGTTACGATTTCACTTCAGCTCAATTAGACAAAAAATACTACTTTGTTAATTCTGTAACACTGAAAAGGTACTGCGTTTATACAGTCTATGGGCAGCTGAAGAGTCTGGCTCATTTTCAAATAATGTTACCGTTAACTTTTTGAGCCAACGGTCACGGTAGCGATTTTTTAACATTAATGTTAACGCCTTAATGCGTTTTCAGAAGTTTCTCGGAGGGAAAATGTAAAAGCGGATTATTTAAGAGAAGTCCTGACTGCTTTTTCACCGTATTTTTCACTCTTTTACAGGCTTCCAGAAATAATCCGGTGAAATAATATGGTGAGCTATTGTTGCTGTTGCTTCTGAACTACAAAATGATTTTTAAATTTATTATTGAATGAGACTGTACATTATAAATGTAATGCTTTAACTCTAGATGTTTGTTTGTGTGAATGCTGTGTGTGCGGTGAGTCCTGCGCGAGCGGGGAGCAGAGTTGCCATGGAAACGGGGCGTCAACACAAAAACCGTTACTGGCAAGCAGTAATCTCCGTCTCTTGCTGCAGTTTACACTGTTTTGGGTAAGTGTAGTGTCTAAAATCACACAAATATTACATACAAATGTTCCTGACGCGTTTCTTACTTGTTATTGACATGTTTCAATTAAATTTATTTTATAGAAACGGTTTAGTGTCTTCGGAAAAGTCCGTTATCATTTTAGCAGTTTTCAGGTAGGCTAACTCTATAGACTGAGCTCTTGTTGATGAAACTCTGGGCTTTTAATCAAATCTTCGGTTTGATTAAAACAAAATGATTTTTAAATTAATTATTGAATGATTATTGAACGAGACTGTACATTATAAATGTAATGTTTTAACTCTAGATGTTTGTTTGTGTAAATGCTGTATGCGCGTTGAGTCCTGCGCGAGCGGGGAGCAGAGTTGCCATGGAAACGGGGCGTCAACACAAAAACCATTACTGGCAAACAGTAATCTCCGTCTCTAGCTGCAGTTTACACTGTTTTAGGTAAGTTTAGTCGCTAAAATCACACAAATATTACATACAAATGTTCCTGACACGTTTCTTGCTTGTTATTGACATGTTTCAATTAAATTTATTTTATAGAAACGGTTTAGTTTCTTCGGAAAAGTCCGTTAGCATTTTAGCAGTTTTCAGGTAGGCTAACTCTATAGATTGAGCTCTTGTTGATGAAACTCTGGGCTTTTAATCAAATCTTAGTGCGTGTATGAGATATTTTGATGGCACTTTGAATGTTTTGCTGGTGATTTGTCAGTATGTTATTGGAAAAGGCTGATTTACTGAATCGATGACGTCACTTACAGTGAGAGTGTAATCGTCTGAAATCAAGTTCACATGAGTTTTGATATTTCATGATAAACAGATATTAATACAAATTGTTCTGTGATTACAGGAGGACAGAAAGAAACTCTACAGAACAGAAGTGAAGCTCCAAGATTTCAACATTTATGAAGGGAGATACTGACTTAGAAATACAGGTGAACTGAAGAAGCTCATGAAATACATTAATATGCCTTTTTCAGAATACATTTCACCAATTTTAAGAAGTCCCTGACTTCATAACGTAAGTCACACTCAACCTAAAACTAAAAATATAGATTGTGTTATTTTAAGATTATATTTTTAGTAGTAGAATATGTATATTACATATTATTATAATTGTTATATATTATTCTGTCTTTTATCCCCATTTCACCTCTACTCTAGCTTGTTTCCTTCTAATGAACCTGGAACTGCAGAGTAAATATTGTTGACTCTGTGTCAGATTGCTTGTTTTGTTCCTAAACTCTTCAGTGATGACGATCAGAGTCTGAGTGAACCTGCTGTCAGACAGTGAGTACCGTGGGGTTTCAGTCAGGGCCTTCAGTAAACAACTGTTAGATACCTGTACACATCTTACACATCTCTGTTACAGCTAACGCAGCCGTATGTGTAAAGGTGCGGTCACACTAGCCTTTGAACGTGCAAAATTATTTCGGACGCCACTGCGAATATGGGCGGGAGCAAGATATAACGGTTTCCCCTTATCACAACATGGGTTAATCTGTGCTTTTACTGTGTCCTTAGCGATGGTGTCGAAAGCGTCTTATTATATTGCACTCTCTCTCTCTCTCTCTCTATAAATATACACACTAAACAATAAAAAAATATAGAACGTGTCCTCGTTCAAAAGTGCCATCTGTTCCTGTTTCCATTGACACTGCGAACCATGCAGCTTCTTTTTAAATTATCTTTTAAATATGTATTATACAAAATAGGATGCTGCGCTACAGTGCTGCGCACTGCTCACGCAGTGACGTATCGATCATCTACTGGTCCCACGACTTCACGTGATGCGAATTCGCAGGTCAAAGTTCACCAAACTTGAACTTTCGAACGCAGCGAAATGCGAAAATTTTCGCATGAGCCTGGGTTTCCGGTCTGACGCATTCGCATGCGTATGAATGGAAGTCAGTGGAACGAAAAGTGCAGTGTGACCGCCCCTTAATGCACATATTATGCCCCACACAGGCTCTCAACAACAATGACGGGGCTGATCAACAACTTCAGCAGTAGGCTAGATTAGTGTGGGTTAAAGGGATAGTTCACCCCAAAATGAAAATTTGCTGTTAATTTACTTTCCCTCAGGTCTTCCAAGGTGTGGGTGACTTTTTGGTAACAATTTATAATAAAGTTCAGTTGTAAGTCACTTTTAAGTGAGTAGTTAATGATGAACTAATCATTTACAAAACATTCATAAGCGCCTAATAAGTGATATACTAATAATTTGTGTACTTTTTGTAAATTCATTTTAAAAGTCATTTACAAGTAATTAGATTATGATTAACTAATTATTTACAAAACATGACTGTGTTCATAGAAATAAATGATGTTAATATTTTTATCTATGTTCTGTAGATTAAGTTATAAATAATTTACAAGTGACATGAATATACATTCACTAATGATTAAGTAATATGCTATGATTTACACATCTTTCATAAGCAATCTTAAAAAAAATAAAATCACGAAAAAAATCAAACAGATCCTTAATTTTAATAGTTAATATATTATGAATCACTTATAAATCATTGAAATGTCAACATTGTACTATTATCTCAATAAACATTATAAATCATTTACAAAGCTTTCTGCACCCCCCAATCTAAGGTGTAAACTACTCATCAGTTGTAAATGTTTTACAAACTTTGTGGTTTCCAGTTGTGTGTGCGTATGTATATGTATACGTGTATATATATATATATATATATATATATATATATATACATATATATACACACACACACACACACCAACACACACAAAATCAACCAACCTGTAACCGGAAAGTTTACATTTACAACTGATGAGTAGTTTACACTTTAGATTGTGGGTGCAGAAAGCTTTGTAAGTTATTTATAACTTAATCTACAGAACATCGTTAAAAATTTTAACATCACTTATTAATCATCTATGAACACATAGTCATGTTTTGTAAATTATTAGTTTACCATTAGCTAATTACTTTTATTACATGGCTCTGTGGGTACTTGATTCTGATTGGTCAGTTGCGACATTCCGATGCATGTTATCCCTGGATAAAAACCTGTAAAATGTACTAACACAGGCTCATCCGGGTAACAGCAGTTGGTGCTGTACTCTTGCTTGAAATATTTTTTTTATTGGTGGAAGCTGTGCATTTGTTTAGCTAATAAATTATAAAAACTGTGTACTACAGTTGTGTACAATTGTTTAATTATGTCATCCTGGTTAGGGTTGGCCTGATTGCCGATGGCTTATAGACATCACGATGCTGCGCCGGAAACAGCGTCATCAGCTCCAGTATCTCGCCCGTGCATCTGTTGTCATGCGGAGAAGTCACGTTCTATAGACAGTTTCTATAGACAGTTGTGAGGGTGCTGACAGCTGGTTGCCCAGGCTATGGATTAAAGGTAATACTGTTGTAAGTAGTGTTCATTTTCTCCTAAATACCGATCATTTCGCTTCATTAGACCTCAATGTATCACCAGTAGCCACCGGTATTGATTTGGTCTTGTATTATCAACTACATTATTATCAACTAGAGATCAACCGATAGTGGATTTTTCCAATACTGATAGCTAGTTTGGACCACACTGGCCGATACCGATTTATAGAGGGCGTGCTGTCATTGAATGTCAAAATTTGATTGGTTGATGATTCTGTCACTAATGCTTGTAACAAATCAGATGTGACTTCTTTCATCAAAAGGGTAACACAATCTGTAGTGCTGGCCATAGACTTTTTGTAATGTAGGATATTCCAGGTCAACCTCAACTAAACTAATCACAAGCAATGTGTGAACATTACACAAATGTAAATGATAACTAAATAGTCTGTAAAAGCATTTTTCACACAATTTTGTTTTTTATAGGGCCAGCAGAGCCCTGCTCACCCTGACGGCCCACCGCTGCTGTCAGACAACATCTCCAAGATGCTATAAACTCCAGGACTAGTAAGTACAATCTTGAACATGCACAGCTGTATCATAAGTTTGGGAAGGTATGTTTTTTTTGTGTTTTTGAAAGTCTTTTATGGCAACCACAGTTTAATATATGAAATGAATACAGTTCACTACAATTTAAAATAATAGTTTTCTATTTGAATATATTTAGAGAAGTCATTTATTCCTGTGATGGTAAAGCTGTATTCAGCATCATTACTCCAGTCTTCAGTGTCACATGATCTTCAGAAATCATTCTTATATTCTGATTTGCTTCTGAAGAAACATTTCTGACTATTATCAGTGTTGAAAACAGCTGTGTTCCTTCATTTTTTCAGGATTCTTTGGTGAATAAAGTTTAAAAACAGTACAGTGTTTGAAACAGAAATGTCTGTTTTAACTTTTGATAATTGATAAGACAGTGATAATAATTGAAAATGTTTATTGAGCAGCAAATCAGAATGATTTCTGAAGGATCATGTGACACTGAAGACTGGAGAAATAAAAATTAGCTTAGATCACAGAAATAAATTACATTTCACAATATATTCACGTAGAAACTGTTGTGTTAAATTGTAATATTTCACAATATTACAGTTTTTTTACTTGCTTTTGATCAAATAAAGGCAGCCTTGGTGAGCAGAAGAGATTTTTCTCCAAGATGTAAAAAAAAAAATCGATGTAAAAAAAAAAACCCAAACTTTTAACGGTAGTATAAATTATAAATTACAAATATGCTGTTCCACCTACTGAAATGTGTATTCCATTCTAAATAGATGCCTGTTCCACAAATATTACATTTACAGGGATCACATGAAACACTTCATCAATAAACTGATTTTTCAGAGCATTAGTGGCAGTGTGTCGATTTTTGTTTATTGATTGGTGAATTGGAAGTGGATGTGTGTTTATTAAACCTACTTGTGATTAAATCAGATATATATATATATAGCAAAATAAGCTCAAATTGAGGCAGCAGCATCTATGGTGCATGGCCTGTAGTGAGGTCACTAAATTATAATACAAAGAATTTATCAAAGTCCACTAAAGGAAGCAAAACCTATTGGTATTTTACTTTGAAAATAGCCTTCCAAATAATATTTGGGGCTCGGACACACTTTTTTTTGTTGTTGTTTAAATTAAATTAAAATACATAGTTTAGTATTCACACAACACATCTAATAACCATGCACTCCAGTTATATGTGATTAAATAAATAATATTTTGTCTGAAATAATATGAACAGCAGCAGCTATTCTAAACTTTCTCCTTTTTATTTCCTGTCTCTATCTCAGGATGTCAATCCCAAGGTTTCTAGCGATTACAGCAGCTCCAGACTGAATCCAAACTCACTTTTGAAGACTTCAGATGACACCAACGCTCACAAAGACTACAGACGACAACTGTAGATGAACACACAAAACATTGGACACACAAAACAAATATTATCCTTATTTTGCCTATATGGGTAAATTTGATGATTTTCAAACTGCTTTATTGTAACGTCTCTTATATCTGTAAATGAACAATATTTACTCTCTGAGTTATGTGGACCTACATGTCCCCTTTTATTTGTAAGCATCACTTTAAAAATGTTGAAAGATAATGTTAATGTTAACTGAATACAAAACTAGAGACTTGTTTAGTAAGATTTTATCAGAAAATATTTTTGAACTTTTATCATGCAATTTAAAACATTTGAATTGCTCAATAATTATTGTTTACCTGGTTTTATTTTGTGTTTATGTAACTTTTTAAAAAGTTCTTGGCATGCGATGCTGACAGCACTGAACACATGACTTTTTATTATGAACTAGATGGTCTTCCCAGTGAGTCTCAGTCATCTCTGGCTTTTTAAACTGTAACCTTGAAACATGCATTTCCTGTAAACCTACTTTGAAATAAGTATTGTCAAAAGGTGCTATACTCATACAACATTTAACCATGCAAGTACTGTAGTAATGGTTATTTTTGTTTTTACTATGGTTTTACTGCAAAAGCTGTAGTAAAATCATGGTTAATGTTCAAAAGACTACAAATAATCCCGAATTATCCACTTTTGATCAAAGCATCTGGTAAATGTTATTGTATTTGTACATGTAATATGAAATAAATGAAAATATTAATAAAGTTGCGTCTGTTCTTGAGAGTGGTGTGTATTGTTTTATTATAAACCAGCGGCGGTAGCCGCGGGTGGTCCGTAACGATGAGCAAAACGCCGGTGAACTGCGTCCACGCAGAGCGGCCGGGATGTATCGTCCCAGCATCGGCCGGAGAGCATTTCCGATCATAGGCCGACGTCGCCGAGACATCTTGCCTATTAGCAAACGCTCCCTGAGCGATATCGTCCCGATGGAAATTTGTAGGTCGGCTCGACATCGGCACAACGTACGTGTGCTGTCTGGGTAATGAGAACAGGAACAATTACCATGAAATCAAAAACATTCTACCACCTAGTTGCCATTAGTTTGGAAATCAGGTCCTTATATGGCATTGTAAAACTGCTCATAAAATTGATTTTATGAGAAAGTCAACTCACCTTTTATGCTGTACATTCACACAAAGCTTCAAACCTGCTAATAAGTAAACTTAAATTCATAGAAAGCCACAATTTTCTTTCTCCTTTCCGATTTTCCATTGCATTTAGGCCATGATCCTTCAGATAGTATTGTATTGAAACAGTATCTCTCTCAGTCCGGGACATTTTCTTTAGATACCTGTCTCCCTCATGCAGAGAACATCTTCAGTACTCTCTTAGATTCCCTGCCACAGACAGACAGTGTGGCTGTCTCTCTATCTGGACTAATGATTATAACACCTCCACAATAATCCACCATCTGAGGGACACAAACAGCCGTGCTGCATTCCCCTGGCAGAAATACGTTTGAAAACTCATTTTCTTTCAGCTTTTCAATTTCACTGCACTTTCTCTCCCTTCTCCCTTTCTCTTTTTCTTGTTCTTTTCTTATTGTTTATACAGACAGGAGTTCTAAATAGAGAGGGATGCTGAGGAGCAAGGTATGCTGTCTTCCTGTAAGCATCAATGTTTGAAACAGAACCAGAGATGACCTCAAGAGGCAACACTAAATCCAGCAGCCAGAGAAGTGTGAAACCATTAACACTGAATTAACATCTTTGAAAAGTGATAACAACCATCTTCATCACTGACAGATGGTGGGACTTGTTTGAGACCTGATCTGTTCTGAAGGTCCGATAGTAATGTGTGAGTAGGGAATATGATGAATTAGACCTCACCGTTCCAAGAAACAACAACCTGATTGGTCTAATCAAGAAGATTTTATCATCTACACCTCTAACCGCAATCACAAATAGAGGTGCAGATTAAGATAATTTTACATTTAGCATGTTACTTCTTGATGAGAAAAATTACATACATTACACTCACTCAACCAAATCCGGGTCATGGCACCACATATAACTAGTCCATATGGTCCACCATTCCAAACAGGATTTGAACAAGCTTAGCCTAACCCTAACCCTAACACAGTGGTGTCCAATCATGCTCCTGGAGGGCCAACATCCTGCAGAGTTTAGCTCCAACCAGCTCCGACACACTTGCCTGGAAGTTTCTAGGTTTTGGTGTGTTTAAATAGAGTGGAAGTTAAACTCTGCCGGACAGCGGCCCCATAGGAAAAATGTTTGGACACCTCTTCATGCCAGGGGAGTGTTGTTTACCTGGACAGCTCTTTTAGCTGGCCTACATTACAGAATGTGATAAAAATCAAGCAAGTATACACAGTATACACCGAATGCATGTGACAGACAATCAGAACCATTACACACAAACAGCGCACTGCAGCTAAAGTGCATAAAATTAAATTTTCTTACCTCCTGTAATGATTCACAACTAAGGCTATGTTAAATGAATTATTTACTGTATTGTACTTGAGCCATTTGTCATTTAGCCTCTTGAGACCCTGTGGCCTCATATGAGGACATTATATTTTTGTGAATTTCTCTGAGTCTGTTCATGCCACAGTTTTAGATCTGGATGTCCTGTACAGAGCACATTCAGGGCTTTTCAGAGATACCAAATGATTGGATGTTTCACATGACCACTCCCTCTCCTTGGTCATCAAAATGTCTGAAATTAATTTAATGACACTCTTATAGAAATATGATAATAATTCTATAATATATTGTAGTTATCATTTAAATCTGTCTAATTTTTAAATTCTGTGTCATAAATCAACATCTCAGAAATATGTTATGGGGTTTCAAATCAAAATATGACTTTCTGTTACTAAACAGGACATTGATTTCATACATGTCCTCAGATGAGGACACCGGGACTAAACGCATGCTTATGACGCATTTTTGGAGACATAACAAATGAATAGAGAAAGAAATTATATTTCAATATTCTATGAAATATTATATATTATTATGAAAATCTTGACAATTATTACTCACATTATTACACTTCTTTTTTCATTACATGTTGCCCCAAAAACACATTTATATGCAAATTAGATTTAGTTTATAGATACATTGTATATAATTAGAAAACCCATTAATGGTAATTTTACACACATTTTGCAGAAAGAAAAATGTTATACTGAATTATTCTGTTATACCATAGTTGAGAATCATCTTTATACAAAGTTTGGTAAAAAAAAAAAAAAAAATCTTGAACATTAAAAATTTATTGGTGATTTAAAAAAATCTATTGTTTTTGCCTATGCATTTTCATTCATGTCTTTTCTTTTTTTTTTTAGAAATTGAGTCCCGATGTCCTCTGCCGAGGACATAACATAACTTTATAAATGAAATGCATGAATGCAGAGCACAAGGCTGCACTGGGAAATCCTGTGTGCGATGCATGACATGCAATGTGCATCTGTGCTTGCAAAGTGAATGAAACTGCTTTGCAGCATTTCACATCATGATAGACCCACTGTCCTCACATGAGGACATCTTTTTTCTGGGAAAACTACTTCCTGTACAAAAACAAATTTTAGGTATTATACTTATTAGGTCCTACATATCCCAAATAGCAAGAAAAATTATAAAATGCACAACAGGCAATCTCTCGGGTTTCAGGAGGATAATATCAAATTCTGATCTTCTGTAGTGAGTCCTTGACCATGATGGAAGTTTTAATGTTGTCGGTGTTAACTATGTTTGTTGTAGGTCATGTCCCAAGAATTAACACTGTGATAGCCATATGTGGATGCAATATTTTATTAACACAGTTTGTGCCACAAATATGACATATCTAACAGTTAACAATACTTGTGTGTTCCTCATGTATATACCCAATGAGGGAGAGCACGTTCTTAACCTGTAAACTGTCACTCACATTTTTGAACATAGACTTGAAATTGCATGATCCAAACCTACATTTTTTGAATTCATGACTGAAAACATTTTCATGTACAATTTCCATGATAATGCAATGTTTGAATTTAAAATGGGTTTCAAAGGATGAATTTTGAGATTTTAAGTTTTCGAGTGATATATAATTTCTGATGATTTCTAAAGTGTGATAGAGAAAAAGACAGAGTAGCCTTTTTTTTGACAAAGGTCAAAACTTCTGCTATAATGTATGTTTTTTGAGGCGCACTCTTGCCATAAATTAATCTATTACTTTTCCTACATAATTTTTTACAAAAAAAGATTGGTAAAATATATATTTAGGAGTCTCAGACCTTTCCAACGATATATAGTTTGTCATGATTAGATGAGGATTTAATTGTAATATAGTGAAGTCCCACCGAGGGGACAGTTGACAGTTAACAGGTTTAAAGAGCCCAACACATTTAAAGTGTAACACATTAGAATACACAAATCACATTGTATTTCTGAATAGATAATTTATCACAATGATCTACAAGGTTGTTGACAGAGACATTTTTCATAGGCATGGGTTAAATACAATAAAGTTTGTAAAATGAATTAGCAGTACTATACTATTGTGAAATTAATTTAAGAAACCAAGTTACCAAAAAAACAAAAAATTTATATATATATATATATATATATATATATATATATATATATATATATATATATATATATATACATACATGCATACATACATACATACATATTAGCATGTTAGAGATGCCTTGTACCACTTGTCACATCTGGACAGGACATGGCAAGTGGCAAGGCTCAGAGTCATTTAGTTACATAGTCAGTTACATCATAGAAATTTAAATTAGAAACATGGGTTATGTAGCGCCGAAATAGTTACACGTTTTTTATCAGTCCAACAGGAAACAGCTGTGATAAGTTTCCAGCCTGCTACAATAAGCACTTCTGAAGAAGAACTAATCTCTGGATTTGTGGGCATCATTTTTTTTTTTTTACTCTTTCTTCAGTAGCAAGTAAAACGGATATTTTTGAGCCCCTTTATCAGCTTGTGCAGTATGAGCTGCAATGTGCACCAATAAAGTCTGGCTACATAATAATACTACACTACTATCGCGATGTATGAAACTCAAATAGTTTGACACAGTCTGGCTGTACCCAGCAACCCAGAGACTTGTTCAAACACAGATTCTACCTTAGGAAGGGAATATATGCTTCACGACATCATTTAAAATGAACGTGTTTGTCACTGGTGTAATTCATATGGAAATTTCCCTCTGATGACATTTAAGTCGGACGCAGATGCAGAGGAAGTGGTTGAGGGTGTATTGTTGTAATTCACAGTTCAATTTAAGAGTCATCTGTTTAAATTAGAGCAGAGAGACAGAGTATGTGTGTGCACAGGGAGACACTGCTGGAAGTATTCATCACTGTCGAGCTGTGTGTGTGCAGATGGGAGAGAGCGAGAGAACAGGATGGTGTGTGTTCATCTGTTTGTCCTTTGTTTAATGTGTCTGATACAGCTGTCACATCTTTAAGATAAAACATGAAGTTCTGAGCATTTATCCACCAGATGACATTGAGGATACTGTCACACACACTCAGCCTATATGTCTTCCTGCGTTAGCTGATTTTTTTAGCCTGGTCAATTTGGTTATGCTTGTCTGTTTAGTGGATTTAGACAGATTTTTTGGTAATGGAGACCAGCTGACTAACCAACTCAGTCAGTCTGGGTGGCCATATTAAATCAGCTGACAACCGAATCTTTTTATGCATGTTTAAAAGTCATTTTTGATTTTGTTACAATGGATCAGTTGTCTTGAACTTATACTGACACCTACTGGTATGGATGTAGACTAGTGTCTAGGCTACAATGCCATTGTCTCTGTTACCAATACCCAGTGGCACCATACTTAAAGGTCTACACATTGTCAGACCAAATCCTCTAAATACTTTAAATCTAAGTTCAACTGCAAAACAATCATTTGATTATTTAGAATTTCCTTCTTAAACTCCAAACCCCAACTTTACCCTTTGGGCACTTTAGCGCACCACTTTAAAGATGCTGTATATATTTTCTTGTATCTTTTTATTTATTTATTTATTGACTGTATAATGCAGAAAAGCATGACATATTGCATAGATTGGAAGAGATTGCAGACTATACCTAACCTAAAAAGCCTTAGCACCCATCTAAAAAGCTCTATGACCAGATGAATCATGAAATCACTTCATCTACAGCGATATCATTGACTTGAGTGCTTTGACGCAATGTATTTTGTTTAAAGCACTATATAAATAAAGGTGATTGATTGATTGATTGAATGTTAAAACGTGAATAAATCAACTCACCAGCTTACAGTTTAAAGTTTGTCACCTTCCATTGTCAGTTGCGTCACTTGTTACTGTTGCATGTCCTCAATCTGGCAGAAACCAGAGACTAAACAGCAACAAGATAAATACAACGTTGGTGGAGGACTGGATGCATACAGTGATAAAACATTACAGTACAGAATACATAATTTTACAATAATTATGTCTTCCATTCCATTTGAACCAGATCACCTGCCCTGCCTTTAAGAATGATAATTTCCCCTTTGTTTTAGAATTTAGGCCAAATGATCTGTACTTCACATTAAAACGTTTCTTCACATAGAGAAATAGAACATATGAAAGGTCAAATTTGGTTTAAATGAAAAGACACATTTCATATTGAATGCATTAATAAATGTAGAATTAATGGAGGAATAAAGCTTTTAGTAATAAAGTAATTTAGAGCCTTAAGTAATTTATCCTTTATATATTTCGCAATAACAGGTTACAAAGATAAAAAGTATTTGATAGTCATGTGATCTCATGATGTCTACACCAACAGTATGAGGCAACCCTCTTCATTACTTTAAGGGAAAACATATTGGAGGGTTTCTAATGATTCCATTTTTTTTTTTTAACACACCAGGTTCACTCTCCTGTTTTCTCTATTACAGACACCCCTGACCCGTCGCCTGTCATTCTGTCGTTGCTGAGATTGATCAGAGGTCTGTAAACAGGAAATGAGTTGGCATTTCCCTGTAATGAAAAATACAGTTTCCAGCCCGCATTCACTGAGATTGACATTTTCCATTATGACCTAAAAATGTACATATGTTTCTCCATCAGAATGCCGTGTGGCTGTTCTGGCATCAGTTTTTTGGTCAGGTCATCAATCTTAGCCTCTCTCTCTCTCTCTCTCTCTCTCTCTCTCTGCTGTGCTGCACCACTCACCAGCGTGATTTATTGAAAAAGAGGTGGCGGAACCCAATGGTGCTAGGGGCCGGTAAATCCTGATAAAAACTTGGATAAAAGCAATTTAATGCCATCAGTCATATTATACTGACCGTTGTCTTGAAGTGTATGCACTGGAGAGGGTGTGCATGTGCTCATACCACAACACTGCAAAGTTCTCCGTATGATGATGTCATCAGCTCCACAAAGTAGTTTGCACTGCGCTCTTCAGTCACTTAGTATTCTATTTTGGTGTGACAGTCTATTAGATTACTTAGTATATAAAACCATGATCCGCACTCACAAAAATAGTCTTCCTTTTAGCATTTTATTTTACTCTGATCAAAGTAAATGATTGCTAATAATTTATTTTTGTGACTATTTTTGTGAGTGCGGATCATTTGTAACATCTACAGAACTGTTGCTCTGAGGACCCTACAAATGAACTATAAATCATGTCCTTATAAGAACTGAGAGCATAAAAAATATAAAAAACAATTTATTTGGGGGTGTGTTTGTTAACAATAGCCCTTGTGTTGCTGTGAAAGTAAATGGAGAACATAGCAAATACCATGTTTGTGTTCCAACAGCAAAAGGAAAAAAATCTGAGTTTCCACAAGAGTTACAAAAAAATAAAGAGATTGATATTGGTTGCCATAAGAGAGAAAAATGGACAATTTACTGTCATTCCTTTACAGCAGTGTTAACTAGTTTTCTGGATAATGTCAGGGTAAACTAACTAAAAGAATAGTGTCATAAATGTACATAAAATTTTTTATTGTAATTTGAATAAAATAAGCTTCAAGGTGGCTACTGTTATACAGGTGATTCAGTGGAAAGATGTTTAGAGCTGCCTGAGTCACACATCTAGACATACAGACTTTATTTATCAGATTTCATTACAGTTTAAATGAGTGTCGACCTTCATGGTGATATTTAACCTACAAATACATACATTTTTGTATGACTCACGCCTGTTTCACATATAATCCGTCTGCAGTGCGTATGCAGTCCGTGTGCATTACGTATGTTGCGCTGAAGCAGCACGGACTCATTGTGCTTTCACACAGGACACGTTTGCAGTCCGCTACTGATCCGCGGCTGTTTAAGCCACAAAACACAAGCTTTGTCCATTATTTTGATATCAAATCATGTAAAAAAAAAAAAAAATCAAAAAGCTTTTTCAGCATTGTGATACTCTTTCATCACATTAGGCTACAGTAACAATCTTTCATAGACACATTTAAATTCAAATATAAACAACGTATTACTCATGCATTTGACTGCTAGGTTTTTATAAGTTGCTGAAACAAGCTGCAACACATTTAAACACAACATTAGCCTACTTTTCTTGTAAGGATATCACAAACATTCAAAATTAAAAGTCACCACTGACAGAAACAGTCGACTCTCATGCCTTTTGCATTTAAATCTTTATTACATGCAATCCAACGGGTCTTAAATAACTTTGTTTTTCTGCCTCTATAAAAGTGCATATATATAATGTTGCCTTGTTTCTCTAAAGTTGCTCCTTTTCTTATTTTAAATCTAGCCAAAACCCATGTGTTGCGTGTGAAACACAGTAGTTTTTGATTAGTATACATTTATTGTGAAATGACTGCATTTCCGTGTCAATCCATGTACATCTTTACCGCGAACAATGCGCTGTCACTTTAATTCAGCGCATGCAGCACAGCAAAAATAAACTCCGTACGTAAATGATCGCTGCACTGCTGCAGACGCACTGCTCCTGGAACGCATTGACGGACCGCAACCGTGTACAGTGTGAACGCTGAAATCCGTTAACATGGGTGCGTAAAAAAATACGTAATGCATACGCACCGCAGACGGAGTATGTGTGAAACGGGCGTCATACAAATTCATGTAAAATCACTAATTACACTGCTTACAAAAATGCCTTGAAAGCAGGTAGTGTATGATATTTATTATTTTCAAAGCTAAAATCGAATTAATTATGTTGATAATATTATAGCTAATATGTTGCAGACATAGATAGCCTAATGGGCAGTTCTCTGATTGCCATTAAGACAGCAGTTCAGTTGACCTGAGTTTGAGTCCTGAAACACTTTTCCTTTATCTCCTCTGATTGCACCCTGTCCACTCTTATAATATACTGTATTAAAAAGACAAAAGGCTAAATATATTTACTCCAGATAGTCAGGTAACAAGTTATATTTGTTGAATGTCATTTTTCAATCCTAAAAGTCCATCCTCTTTATTTTTAATGCAAGAGTCTTCACAAACTACATCTGTCTGGTTTTGAAATCCCATAGCAGATCTAGACAGGTGGAGCTGGGGAGGTGGAGGGTTTTAGAGGAACTCTAACAACATGATCCAGTATCAACTCAAAACAAACACTGAATCAGCTTACTTAATGTTGAGCAAGCATCTCATTGGCTGCAGATTCAACAGAGGTCAATTAGCTTCTGCCATGTAAATGATGTTACTTCTAGCAGATTGCATGAAAAGGATTTTATCAGTCTGCACCATCTAGAGTTTCATGGTTGAACTACATAAATATTATTCCTTTAGAAAAGGTCAGACAAATGACAGCCAGGCTGAAGGTAAGAAATTCAGTGTTGTTGTGGGAGTGTATACAATACAGTATTCGCAAAAGTCATACAGCCTGAGCCCTTTAACAACATTTCCACAACCTCATTTCAGCATTCCAGTAGCATTATATCCATTCCTAGCATGAGCTGGCTGGCATAGTCTCTAATTGTGATTAATCCTAATAAACTCTCTCTGGCATTAATGATGAAACCTGTTTGTTTCAGCTGTGCAGGCCATGTGTGTCCTCCTGCAATTTACAGTATATGCATATTAAAAATGCACTTAATTTGATTCTCAATCTACTGCCATTCATGTTCACTTTGAAATGCATAAACATTTAAGAGACTGAATATCATGATTAATCCAATACCAAACACATTATTTACAAATGATCTATTCTAAATGAACAGAAGACACAACCACAGCATTTTTCTTGACACTTTGTTAGACGTGGCATGCCATCTGGCCCCCTGTTATCAGTGCGATTGCACAGAATCACACCAGCGACACCAGAGGTAACACCAAGATAATTAGCATTAAAAACAACACTGCTTTTTCAAAAGGTGAAGTGTGCGGTTGCCACATCAGCCACACTGCTTCCTAAAAACTTGGCTGTAATGCTAAAAAAGAATGTGGGGGGGTTGTAAGCCTATATTTGTTGTTAAAGGTCTATTAATGCATTGCATCTTTCAAAAACAGAGACATGAATTAACTTGAATTGACATGAATTATTGTTTACACTATTTAATTTCTTTCACACCAGTGCCAGATGATTCATTTGCCTTTCTTTCCTAAATACATTTGACAAACATTCTGCTGGATTGGAAATTATTTGCAATACAAATAATCTGTTAACAAGTGCAGTGATTTTTAACATGAGACTTAACAAGAGATTCTTCACACATCACATGTCTCATATTTCATTCTTCAATAACAGTGTTACTTTCTCCGTGAACAATTATCTTTCATCACTGTTTTAAACATCACAATTCATATTTTAATACTAGATTTATATATTTTAAGAAAGTAAGTCTAGGATGGTTATATATAAAAAACTGACATCTGTCTTTGTAAAAATCAACTGACATAAATGAACAAGTGTGCAATAACTACACACAGCCCTGAAGCTGAAGATTCACCCGTGTATGATCAGTTGTGCCAAAGCAAGTACCACTAAATAATAATATACAACTATATTAAAATGTAAAAAAATATACTACATAATAGACTTGTTGGCCAGCATCGAAGTTCATCTTGACAAACTTTTTATCTAGATGATATTAGTTATAAATGTTGAAATTGCCATCATTGACAGTGTTGTTTATACACATTTAGAAACTGACCATGAAGAATGTCCTGCACAGTTCCACAACAATTAGGATCTAATTTGATTAATTGCAAATTCATATAAATTCATGCAACCTCATTTGTTTGTTTTCACACAATCTGCTCTCAGATTGCTTCATACTTTTAAAATAACATATATATAATTTGTATATTTTTTTCACGTTGTTCAAGTTGTTGCACACTTTTGAAAAAGCTATATATTCCTGTGAAATTGGGTTGGATTATGGGCAGAAAACACTGTTCACTTATGAGAGGACAGGCTTGTGACAAAAGTACTTGAATGACACCTTAAACACAACCACTGTTTGATTGAACAATTCAACAAATTAATGTTGAATGAAAAATAACCTTATGTTGACCACACAATTATGCAGAAATCAAATGCATGAACAAACACATTATGATTATTTGAGCATAAACTCTGTCCTCAGTAGCAAACACACACACACACACACACACACATCCACACTTCTCGTCAAAGCTGCAGGTATTGACAGATCCCTCCGACACCTGTCACACACATCACTCCACCCTCCCTGTAGACAAGAATCCACCAATGTCAAAGCCCTCCTGCTGATACACACACACACACACACCTTCAAGGGGGAAAAACAGTTTGTTTACAGGTGTTTCTACTTAAAGGAATCTCAGAGGAAATCTAAAAATGGTGGCCCTTCATAAAACGTGCAAGTAAACAAGTTTGGGGACAAACAAGTAAAACCTGCCGTTTATACCATTTATATTAAAATGAATGAACTGCTAATAACATCTTGGATTTTCATACATACAGCCTAAAGTTTTCCAGTCAAGAACAAAGTAGAGAATGTAATATAGGGTTCTTGTGTTGTGTAGGTTGTAATGAAAAAAGGGAATTGAGGGGCGAGTATGTGGGAGCTGACCACCTCTGCAGTAAAACCAGCCAAATTCTTATGAGCTGACCTCCCCGCTCTCCTCCGAGGCCAGAGATGCTCATAGATTCCATCTGTCTTCTCTCCCTCTTCGCATTTCTTTCGCCTGACATGCTGTACATCTCATTTCCGTGTGCCGCTCTTCCCCAGGGCTGTGGCAGGACTTGCCCTCTGCACTCAGTAGGCGTTGTGTGACCAGATTCAAACTGATAACCTCCGGCCCGTTCCCTTTTTATATCTCCTCACTCCTCTCCCTCGCTCGCTCTCCTATAGACATTTTAGGAGTAAATATGTTGCTACTCCAGAGAGACTACGGCAGAAACGTAAACATTGACATATGCAGTAAGACACTGAATAATGTTTTGTTAATCACCAGCTGATTGTATTGTACTCCAATGCATGCCTACTTAAATAAACTGAAAGAAATATAGATTTTTGTCTTTTATTTCATTAAGTCCACATGAAATCAAAATTGACTCTTTGTTAGCACACTAGGCTTGATGTGGGGAAGTCGTGGCCTAATGGTTAGAGGGTTGGACTCCCAATCGAAGGGTTGTGAGTTCTAGTCTCGGGCCGGCAGGAATTGTGGGTGGGGGGAGTGCATGAACAGCTCTCTCTCCACCTTCAATACCATGACTTAGGTGCCCTTGAGCAAGGCATCGAACCCCCAACTTCTCCCTGGGCGCCGCAGCATAAATGGCTGCCCACTGTTTCTTGTCGTAATTATACACAAGTCAGTATGATTCTTTAGAGTCTTCACGAAAAGTCTAACAGTGGTTTCCAACCTGTGGGCTGCGTAATATCACTGCGCCTGCAGCGGCCATGTTAGTTCCTTGATTATTAAGTTGGAATTGAAGTATAGTTCCTAATCATATCGGCCTAGAAAATCGCAACTTTTCATTTTCCGCTGGTCTTAGTACACGATAACTACAGAAGAGTCAAGTTTTAAATAGGAAAAATATCGAAACTCTTTGGTCATTTTTGAACGCGATGCTACTGGTCTAATAGGATTCAATGATGTATGCTAAGCAATGCTAAAAGTGCTATCGCCAGACCAGGAGATTGGCTGAATGGGTTTGAAAATGGTAAAACTCATTTATTAATTTTGGGGGAGTTGGAGAATGAGCCTATTTCCAAAAAAGGTGGAGTGTATTTTAATGGGTAAAGCCATGTAGAGTGCTCGTTGAAACGTTTAAAGTGCCCCTATTATGGTAAATGAAAGGTTCATATTTTGGTTTTGGGAGTCCCCAACAACAGATTGACATGCATGCAAAGTCAAAAAACACTTTCATTGTCTTATAAAATGCATTTTATTTTTACCTTATTTGCTCAAGGACTCCCAAACAATTCGCTCAAAGATTCATTTTTCCAAACCCCTCCTTTGAATGATGCTAATCTGCGATGATCTGTCTGATTTCATCATGAGCCTTTGATACCTGATAAAGCAGTGTTTGTGAGCGCAGTGCTGCTTTGTTTACAGCCGTTACCGGGGAAACCGCTATTTTTAATGCTCGGAAAGCAGCACCTAGTGGCAAAGAATTAATTTGCATTTTCATTCAGACTAATGTGAATGACTAATTTTACTAATGGGTAATATGCTAATGTTTCAGGTTGACGTCAACATAAATTGGCTTGGGATTGGTTTTAAAAATGTTTCAATGATTTAGAGTTGACTCTTTCTTTTGAGAGACAATAACTTCATACACGGTGCAATTTCAGATTTAAAACTGTGTAGGATGTTTTCATTCACTTAGAGCTGCGTTACACACTGCGTGAAAGCTAATTTTCCAAAAACCATAATAGGGGCGCTTTAAAACCATCACTATAAATACTCCTGTTGAAAAGAGTAATTCTTACACTCTACTTGTGCAAGTGTGCCACTTAAGGACCAGGAAATAACCTAGATTAATAGAAACCGTCTGCTCATTTTGTGTAATTGCTTTAAAATGACCTCTCTTATTCTCTTATAAGCCCATATCAGAATGTCTTAGTCACTTTTGGCCCTCAGGAAGGACAGATGGGAAGATATTGTAATTATGAAAGCCATCCTGGCAGCGCCGTGCCCTGCTGATACTCAGGTATGTGTTTATCAATACTTTTTTAATTATACACAGCTCACCATTCACGTAATGAAATGATAAAACCTAGCGTACATGATTTGGTGATTCTAATTGCCTTGTGGTGCTTTCAGTGAGGTTAATGTTGAACAGGAAAACACAGGAAGCGAGCTGCTGCTGAGATTCTCATTTAAATACTGCGGCTCTAATTTCCTAATTTAATTTCCTGGGCGGTACAGCCACATTCCCCACGGGGCAGAGATGTGATGCTTCATGACTAAACCCTGATGAAATGCACCCCTTCATACAAATCATACAGGGTATAAAATCAATATAGTCTTGGCTTTTCAGACCTCGGTTTCTCTGCGTGATAACATCATGCTCCAGTCCTGTTACCCAATCTGACTGAGATATCACAAGCTTCATTATGAATCAATGGGCTGTGCTTTGATTCAGTGCATCCTGCTTTTCTCGTAAGATGACAAAATCTGTAGTTCTCCTCCCTCTGGGGAATTAGGAAAGGCTTATCAAATGCTTTCTTGTAAATGTGCTCAATTAGCAGTGAATACAGGCACATAGATATGATGGAAATGGTGGATGAGGAGTAATGGAAGTTATTTCAGTACGTCTCATTGATTAGGGTTCATTCTGTGGCTCTCAAATGACCTTCACATACATAAAAGTGTCCAAATGCGAATGGTTATTTCACCTAAAAGTTTAAATTATGTCATTAAATACGCACCCTCATGTTGTTCCAAACCCCATAAGATATTTTTGATGAAATCCGAGAGCTTTCTGCCCCTATATAGGCAGTAACATAGCTACCACATTCTAGGTCCAGAAACTTAGTGAAGACATGTTTTAAATAGTCCATGTGACATCAGTAGTTCAATTGTAATTTTATGAAGCTATGACGATACTTTTTGTGCGCAAAGAAAACACAAATAACGTCTTTATTCAACCATTTCTTCTTCGAGGAACATCCACATGGGTCCCATGACGCGATGTTGTGATGTCGTGATATTCTGATACTCTGATACTTTGTATTCAATACAATGACATTAAACATTATAAAGGCTGGAATGCTATACAACTTTTGACCAAAGTTTTGCACCAATTTACGGTCTGGAGAAGTTGAAGCTAATTGCCTAAAGGCAAAGCCAGTCTGCAGATCTTAGCAGACCGATTGCAATGGCATGGTATGATGAGCACAGATTTGATGAAAATGTTTTGCTTTAGACTATGATTCCATCTAGTCAGAGGACGTAGAACACGTTTGATATTTTGTCTCATTTATTTATATAGTTTAGTATGTCATGCTTCTAGCAGCGAGGTGTTCGCAATGCCTTGAAAGTCTGGTAGTGTATGAACCTCAATGGTAAATGTGTGTGTGTATTTCAGCTTTATGTGAGTAATACTTACTGGATCTGGGATCTAAAATTCATATCATTGGATGGTTTCCATATTATTACCAGTATGCTGGTGTTGAAATCCATGGATCTCCCATTACATGTCAAGGGAGCATTGAGGTCAGGCTAATTTGTCTAAAAAGAGTTCATACCTTATGATGATGAGGGCAAGTGAACCCATTTTAAGTTCAGTAACTATCAGCTGTGCGGTTTATCCATGTGTTTCTCCCACAGTGATAACTCACACTTCGGAGGTTGTGACAAATCCAGAAAGGGATCGCTCTCAAGAGGCTTTACGCTCACAACTTCAATTAGATTGTATTGAACTTTATTAAATCATCTCCAGGCTGTCACTTCGTTGCGGTTGCCATGTGAGAATCATTATTTATTTGGCTGTCAGTAGTGCACTGACGGAGATTCCCACGGCGCTGACACTCCTGAACACTCATCCGATGGAGCCGCTTCCCGGTGGAAGAGGGAACAGTGTGTCCAGCGAGTCGGGGTGAATTATCCCCCTGAAGATTCGGTGACTGGTTGTGCCGACTGCGGGAGGCTGCTTTAACAAATCCTCTCATTTCCTCAGTTTTCAAATGCAGAGCAAAAACCAATTATAATTTTTTTTCTGTTTCAATTTTAAGATGTGAATATGACTCTGCGAGACGTAAAGGCCAAGAAATTGAAATTACGAGTTCCTATGGATCTACTCACACCTCTTCAAACCGTGGAGAAAGTGTGTATGGTCTAATGTACAGAACAGGCTTCGATGATATATATTTATTTTGACGTGGATGAAAACAATGTTGTGATGGATATATATGCAGTCTGCTTAATGTCTGCACTCATTTGCCAGCCAGACAAATCCTGCACTGAACTGTTTTCAAGTCTGTGCTGCAGAACTTTTCATAGAAGAAGCACTCGGTAGCAAAGCATGTGAATACAGTCGGCCGTCACAGACTCCATTCGGCTTTCCATGTGTTCTGGGTGAAAACTCTGAAAACGGATCAATCCAAAATGAATGTTTAATGGAAAACATATTAGATGATAGGCTGTCAATTGATTAAATGATCAGCTTTTCCCTACTAACGTGAAGTGAAGCGTCTCCATTGACTTCCATTTTTAATAATGGCCTCTAGTCTCTTTGCTATGCTTTTTTGCTAACGCTACGGTTTACAAATCAGAACGATAATAAGCAGATCAATAAGAACTTAATAATGATCTTCATTATTTTACATGCAGGGAAAAGCTTAGGTTTAATTCATTCAATTTTAACCATAATAGGTTTCATTTTCAATTGTGTAGGGGTCATTTTTCCCACGTTATCTGGAATTTGTGGTGCATTTTTGTTGATTTTGCTGTGCCCATTCTGACCCTGCTATAGCCTACAAACATTTTTTTTTATAGAGAGAGAGAGAGAGAGAGTGAGAGAGACTTGTGATTATGTTCACATTTGGCAAAATTATAAGCAATCATGCACCCAGGATTTTCAAGTATGTTTCATATGTAACAGTATATTCTGTACATGCATGCCTACAATGCATATTTCTCTGTAGGAATTGTTTACTTCTTTTAGACAGCCTTTTTCCTCCTTCAAAAAACGCCATTATGCACAGGATTGTGGCAAAATACTTTACACAGACCTGATTTAAATGTATCACATATTTTCAAAGCAATACATTATTTTCACTTATTTGTTCATAACCTTTTTAATATTCATGAGCTTAGTCAGTGCCATTTCCCGACATCGCACCCAGCAAGTGTGTGTGCACCCCGCTGCCTGCACCACTTTTTTAAATACGCGACATGCATTACTTTTAGACGCAGCAAATGTGCTTGATATCATCAGATGATGAAACACTGAAATATGTGCAGTGACTTTGAAAAAAATCCCCAGTGGACAAAAAGTCTGGGCTGTGACAATTAGATGTGACCCTAAGGCAGTATGACACTGAACAGACCTCACAGTCTCGGTCAGATCAGAGATTTTCTGGAAGAGCTGGAAATGAAACTCTTGAGTGCATCACTAAAGAATAAAAAGTTGAAATTGGTTAAAAATGAACGAGCCAATCATATAAAGCCATTTCAGCATTTTATAAAAGTCTGTTAACTGACCACAGAAATGCATGCATGGCTGCAAACAAATCTCTCCTGCAAAATTGCGATTTCAATTATAAAACTAATTATTTTATTTTTTTTTTGGTAGCAAATTCCAAATAAAGCTGACTCACAACACGGCATGCAGAACATGTTGAAGATTAGCTGCAAATGCGCGAAATAGCAAGCTGTTTCCACACAAAATCAGTTTATTCAGCGTACTGAAGCATCTCCGCCATTGACATCCATTCAAAGTAATCCACTTTTGAGTAATGCTCCCCTTGGAGAAGGGCTCTGGTGGTGTTTGCATCAAATTAAAATGCAGTGTGTACTCAGATTAAGGTAGGCCCGACGTTGTTTGCATTTGCGATGACATTTTGCGGCCAATATTTCCAGTTCCACATGGCAGAATAAACAGCAGGACTTCGCCGCTTAATGTTCATTCGTTGAATGTGTTCTGCCAAATGGGCCTAATCAATCAAATACAACTATGGATATATGAATAAGAAAAGAAATACAGGATATTTAAACGGATACAATATGCAGAACTGTAGCTACAGCATGAGCACTGGACATGTCCAGAGC
This sequence comes from Carassius auratus, assembly GCF_003368295.1. NCBI lineage: Eukaryota > Metazoa > Chordata > Actinopteri > Cypriniformes > Cyprinidae > Carassius > Carassius auratus. The sequence continues at coordinate 23,083,498 of NC_039262.1, forward strand.
AACAGTAGACGTGTCCTGTTCTCCGAGAGAGAGATTGCTGGCATATTGATTGATATCCTGTTGACAAGATGAATGAAATGGAAAGGAAAAATGAGTAAAAGGTTTTGCTTGGCTGCACAAATTTGGTGAAAGGACCCAACTGGCTGCTTAATACGAGCTGGTAAATTCAGATCCAAGTCTGCCATCTACAGGACAGCACTGATGAAACAACAACTTCAAGGATGAGGATTGATGGAATAATTGTTTTCTAAATGTAAGATTCTGCACTGTTTTTACTGGACCAGCAGATTATTTTGACTTGATTTGGAAGATTAAAAAAAGAAAATGTGTTACTCTATTTTTAAACAAAAGCATTAATTATTTTAGTAAAGAATGGAAACAGTTGCATAGGATCCCAGGATGCATATCCACAACACTGATGAAATGTCAAAAGTGGCACAATTTGGACAAAATGGAAAAAGTGTACATAAGTTTATGATTAACGTATAGGCAATTATTCTAAAAAGGGTATGAAACTGTAATAGAAATTAGTTGCTCTGTTTTTTATTAAATTATATAATAATTTAATAATTAGATATTTGTAAATTATTACTTTTATTACATAAAGAGAAATGAAACTGATCAAAACCGACAGTAAAGTTTGTTGAATGTTTCAAAAGATTTCAATTTCAGTTAAAAGCTGTTGTTGTTGTTTTTGGGTTTTTTTTACTTTCTGATCATCAAAAATTCCTGAAAAACAAATGTACTATTGTCTCCAGAAAAAAAGAGAGAGCGAAAGCAGCACAAAAGTAAAAAAAAAAAAATAGGTTTCATGAGCATTAAATTATCATATTATAATGATTTCTGAAGGATCGTGTGACACTGAAGACTAGGGAAATTATGCTGAAAATACAGCTTTGCATCACATCCTTAACTAAATGCTGGGTAAATTTTTTTTTTTCTTTTTTAAACAATCAAAATGGCTGGAGAACAGAACAGAAAGACTGATCATATACAGTACATATTACAAAAACACAGCATTTGGGTTTCACTTGGCTTTAATGCATATTTAAACTTTAGTTTTAGTCCCATTTCTCCAAAAAATTATCAGACAGAAGCATTGTTCAATCACAATATTAACATTATTAGAAAAACACTCAATCCATAGATAGAAAAAAAGAAAACCTTTCAAAACTGTCCAAAAGTCAAAAGGAGTGAAAACCATTTCAAGATGAGTTCATCTAATTATGTAAAAAGCTGCTTGTCCATGTAAACATAAATATGGTTTCAGCTTTTTTTTTTTTTTTTCTTAATATGATGAACTGTGCAAGAATCAACCCAAACCCAGAACGGATGAATGCTATGGCTTTACTCATGGCTTGCGTTTGTGGTTGCATCATCCATTCAGTGAGTACAGACCAACAACGTCTGATGATCAAAAATATACCTGAATTTCCATTCAAATTCACACAATGGGCACATTATAGATTTTAGTTTTTTCCTAGAAAAAGTGCAGCATATAAATGTATCTAAACCTTGTAGTTAAGTTCTAAAAGCTGTATCCAACACTTCATCACCACAACTTTAAAAGTGAAATCTGGGTCAGTATGATTTAATTCTTAACAGACTAAATCTGATAAAATGGATATAATGTTTTGAAATAACATTAGAGGGGCATTAAACAGAGATTCAGCAGTTTCGTGCGACATGCCTCTGTATCGTCTGATCAATCGTAGTAATAAACAAATATTTCATCATATTAATTTTTGAAAGATAGGGTGAAATATCCAAACAATGCAGTAATACATCAAATAAAACCTGTCGATTCATTATGCATTATTCTGAAGCAGAAAAGCTGCAGTTTACAACAGGCATGTAAACACTGTTATGGCAATAAAGCATCTCCATATCTGACTCATGACAACAGCCGTTCTGTAAACCCAAAAGTTGACCCAAAAATTCAAATGAGCTGAAATTTGACTCACCATCAAGTTATCCATGATGTAGATGAGTTTGTTTTCCAACAGATTTTTAGAAATGTATCATTACATCACTTACTTACCCATGGATTCCCTGCAGTGAATGGGTGCCGTCAGAACGCGAGTCCAAACAGCTGATAAAATCACACCGCTCCATTAATTAACGTCTTGAGAAGGTTTCAAGTTAAAAACATTCTTTATTACAAACATTCAGATTTTCAGTTTATACATTAAAAGTGGATCATTATCATGTTTTTATCAGCTGTTTGGGCTCTCATTCTGACGGCACCCATTCACCACAGAGGATCCACTGGTTATGCACTGTAATGCTATATTTCTCCAAATCTGCTCCGACGAACAAACAAACTCGTCTACATCTTTGATGACTCGAGTGAATATTCAGCAAATTGTTATTTTTGAGTGAACTATTCTTTTAACTGCAAGTTTCTTTATGAGAGAGAGCAGATACAAAAAGACAAGCGTTTCTTTAGCTCTGAAGGAGTTAACACACTTTTGAGTGACCTATTTCTGTAACACGATCCTTAAAAAGCTTGATCTTTGGCGAACGCAACAGACGGCCATATCTAGAGAGCAAAAGAAAACAGTTCAATTCCGACAAGTCATGAAGAAAAGATAACAGACCCACCACAAATCCAGTGAGAACAAACAGTAACAGCCAAGGCTCTTTAGTGCAGACATAGATAAAACACACGCAAACGGTAGATGTTCAAACACTCAAAAAAAAAAAAAATATTTCTCAAGTGTCACTCTCTTTATATACTTGGCAACATCAGAGCGGTTTAAAACTCGTCTGATAAAGACACGGTGAGGATCGAAGGCCGATCAGAGACACGGCAACCTGCTGTCAGGTTTGTAGGAGAGGGAGAGAGATAAAAAGAGTGCTTCTAGCGCAGCGTGGGCGTCCCAGATGGCAAACCCGTGACGTCCCTTTAAAGCTCGATGACAGGTAACCTCTGTAGTCAGCGAAGCCATGCCACCTTGCAAAATTTGGCATTATGTTAATGAAGGCAGTTTAGTTTGGTTTGGCTCTCCAGAGACTCCACGTGTGCGTTCGCGACTACAGTCGAGCGAGGATGGGCTTCTGGGTAGGAATTTTACCTCCTGTGTGACAGGAAAAGTAAACAAGCGTAGCTGTAAATCAGAACGAAGACGCAGGAGGTCATGGCACTACGGCACAGCGAGACAAGAACTGGGTCACAGCGGAAAATCAGCCAAACAAACCAATTCTCGGAGAGGAAACTTTGAAAACTTCACTTCTTAAAGAGTAAATTATTGCATTTAATTTCAAAATATGTGTGTGCATTGAGTAGTTTACGTTTCACCTATAATATATTTAGATGTTGAGGTTGTTGCATCACTCGATACAAGCAATACAGTAAATGCAAACATTTAATATAATTCAACTTTCAAACTCACCTAAAAAAAGCTATTTATACACAAATCTATAGAAGATTCTTTAATAGTACTTTTTGTAAAATAATGTTGTGGTTTTCTGGGGCCATCTTATAAAACAAGTCCTTCAAAGTTTACCTGAAATATATTTATTTTTACCAAAAAATGTTAAATTAATTGTACGATGTTTCTAATGATGCTGACTATTTGAAATCCTCTTATTTCTGAACACATATCAGCGGTAATAGGCTTCTGCAGTTATTAAAACATGAGTACATCCACTTCTCTGTGTAAACTGTAAAACTATTCACGTTCATAAGTATGAATTTGGATTATTTTGCATGTCATTTTAGTCACAAAAATATGTCTTATTTACACCATATATATAATGCTCTAAAATGCTCTTTTGCTCCAGCAAAATGTATTATTATTTATTATAAAAAAAATAGGGTTGATTTACTGGGAATTTACTTGAGTTTACACTCAATATTGCGTACATATTATTTAAAAAAGAACAAAAAATAGTATATTTAGTAGGATATTTGTATTTATATATTATTATATATATAGCATTTAATTTTTTTTATTCTTTTTTTTTCTACATCTGCGTACAGTAGCTTTAGCTTTAGTAATTACAATACTTAAACTTTTCCGTTTCTAATTTTTAAGCTTTTCAACCAATGTTTATATTTTATTTCATTTCAGCTTTTTTAAAATTACCAAAACACATTTTTAATAGTTGCTACATTTGTAGTCAAATTACCTCATCACATGGATGGTTTAAAAAAAAAATCATGTAATACTTTCGAGACCAATAAAATAACCCCAAAAAAGATAAGTCAGATAAACTTGGAATGCACATATTATATACTGCAGAAATGATTAGACTAGTATGTTAGAGGATTGCTATTTCAACATTGCCATACGTGAACACCTGCTATTATGACATCACTCTTACCCATCATATCCTCCAATGAGTTCACTGCAATCTTGTTGACCTTCAACGTCACCTGATCTTCTCTGTGAGAGAGAATCCACATCAGTTAGACTTCTAAAGCCCCATGACACATCTAATGAAGCGGAGACTGTATGTAGATGGACTTACACTTTGACCTTCCCCACGGCTTTGAGCCTCAGAAGGGCTGCTAGAGCGTTCTTCTGCAGGTCTGAGGATAAAGCTTCGTAACACTTCAGGCGACCTGATGCCATGATCACAAACACACATAGAACAGAACAGTGCAGGACCCACTACATGCATGAACAGATCAGTTGAGGCAGATATACTGGTGTGTTTACGGATTAAACTTCCACACACAAAACACTGTCATCCTGTGTTACCTGCTAATATGAGTTTGAGTGCAAAACTCCTCACAGCAGGAATAAACTCCTTCTCTGTCAGGTTCTCGTTGGTCTCCTCACACAGACAGCGACACACCACCTGCACAAAGACACACACTAACTTAATAAAACCTAAGAATGTGTCCTATGTGAAAGAAAAAATTATGAATTAAACAGGATTCTACAGTTAAATGTGCAGTAAGGGATTTCTGAGAAACATTATTAAAATTGAAATCAATAACTAATGTTGTAGTCAGACTACTTGAACCGAGACCTGATTCGTCTTGTTTGTCTGGAGTTATTAGTCGTTGACTGTGTTGCATTGCGTGAGTTAGGGGGTGGAGCTATGAAAGGAGGGTGGTTTTTTTTGGGAGGGGGTGTTGTTTGAACAACAGTGTTTGTCTGAAATAATTTACCGTACTTTTATCTATTCATGTAGATAATATAAAGAAGTGTATACTAAAAATCACAAGTTAAGGAGTCATTAAGTAAATTTTTTTATGTGAAACCTCAGAGATGCTCACTGAGACAGCATTTGTTTGATCAAAAATACGGTAAAAAAATATAGCAATATTTGCTGGGGGCACTATTTTTTTATATTTTTTACATTTAATTTATTCCTGTGATGAAAAGCTGAATTTCAGCATCATTACTTCAGTGTTAGGACTAGACTTGTGCCGGTATTCGGTAATGCGATATATTGCGGTGATTGATATGCACGATATTGTTATCGTGGGCACTTCTAAATATCGTGTATAAATATACATTACAAATTATTCAGAATTTAGAATGCATTTTAAGAATAGTTAATTGTATGTAAACAAGCACGCATGAGAAGCACATGGAGGAACACGTGAGAGACGCGCTGAATGAAAGCACATTCACTCTCTGACAGCAGATGGCGCTAAATGCAGCCCTTACCCTGTAAACCCCATAAATAAAGCAGCTGTTACTTTCAAAACCATATTTAAATAATCTTAAATAACCATTCAGATTTGTGTTTTCCCTATTGTGTTTATTACAGAGCCAACTACTGAAATATTTAGACTTAACAGGCTATTTATCTTCAAACATTCATATATATATATATATATATATATATATATATATATATATATATATATATATATATATATATATATATATATATATATATATATGTTTTTTTTTTTTTTTTATCTGGACTACAAATGCCCTAGATATTGTTTGAAAGTGTCTTGATCTTTTATTGTTCATTCACACTTTACATTATGGCTTCATTAGTTAACAAACTGCCAATGAAAAATTTATTCTGAACATTCATTAATCTTAGGTATTCCAATATTTAATAACACATTGTTAAAATTGAAATTTGCAACTGTGTTATTTAATGAGCTAACATGAACTAAGACTTGTATTTTTTAACAAAGATTAATAACTTCTATAGTAAATGTAGCTATTGCTCATTGTTTAGCTGTGCACTTATTGAATGTGCACTATGCGATGTCCGAACTGATTACACTATATGTTATGTATTGCACTGTATTTTATGTAAAATTTTCTATTTTTAAACTGTCTTAAATTCATTTTAAGTCAATTTTTAAATCATTTTAATTTTCAAGTTCTTAAATTGCTCGTTTAATTTTTGTGATTATTTTTCTTCATTACTTTTTTTTACTTTCTTTTGAATTACCATTCTGTACGAAATGTGCTATAAATAAACTTGCCTTGCCTTGAATGTTAATGCATTAACTAAGGTTAACTAATAAGGTCTTACTGTAAAGTTAGTTCTGGCTGCAGATAAAGTCTTAATAGTTGGTGATTTTAATATCCATGTCGATAATGAAAAAGATGTATTGGGATCAGCATTTATAGACATTCTGAACTCTATTGGTGTTAGACAACACGTTTCAGGACCTACTCATTGTCGAAATCATACTCTAGATTTAATACTGTCACATGGAATTGATGTTGATAGTGTTGAAATTATTCAGCCAAGTGATGATATCTCAGATCATTATTTAGTTCTGTGTAAACTTCATATAGCCAAAATTGTAAATTCTACTTCTTGTTACAAGTATCGAAGAACCATCACTTCTACCACAAAAGACAGCTTTTTAAGTTATCTTCCTGATGTATCCGAATTCCTTAGCATATCCAAAACCTCAGAACAACTTGATGATGTAACAGAAACTATGGACTCTCTCTTTTCTAGCACTTTAAATACAGTTGCTCCTTTACGCTTAAGAAAGGTTGAGGAAAACAGTTTGACACCATGGTATAATGAGCATACTCGCACCCTAAAGAGAGCAGCCCGAAAAATGGAGCGCAGCTGGAGGAAAACAAAACTAGAGGTATTTCGTATTGCTTGGCGGGAAAGTAGCATATCCTACCGAAAAGCATTAAAAACTGCTAGATCTGATTACTTTTCTTCTCTTTTAGAAGAAAACAAACATAACCCCAGGTATTTATTCAATACAGTGGCTAAATTAACGAAAAATAAAGCCTCAACAAGTGTTGACATTTCCCAACACCACAGCAGTAATGACTTTATGAACTACTTTACTTCTAAAATCGATACTATTAGAGATAAAATTGCAACCATTCAGCCGTCAGCTACAGTTTCGCATCAGACAGTGCACTATAGACCCCCTGAGGAACAGTTCCACTCATTCTCTACTATAGGAGAGGAAGAATTGTATAAACTTGTTAAATCATCTAAACTTACAACATGTATGTTAGACCCTATACCATCTAAGCTCTTAAAAGAGGTGCTTCCAGAAGTCATAGGTCCTCTTCTGACTATTATTAATTCCTCATTGTTATTAGGACATGTCCCCAAAACCTTCAAACTGGCTGTTATTAAGCCTCTCATAAAAAAGCCACAACTTGACCCCAGAGAACTAGTTAATTATAGACCAATCTCGAATCTCCCTTTTCTGTCCAAGATACTAGAAAAGGTGGTATCCTCACAATTATATTCCTTCTTAGAGAAAAATGGTATATGTGAGGATTTCCAGTCAGGATTTAGACCGTATCATAGTACTGAAACTGCTCTCCTTAGAGTTACAAATGATCTGCTCTTATCATCTGATCGTGGGTGTATCTCTCTATTAGTTTTATTGGATCTTAGTGCTGCGTTTGACACAATTGACCACAACATTCTTTTGCATAGACTTGAACACTTTGTTGGCATCAGTGGAAGTGCATTAGCATGGTTTAAATCGTACTTATATGACCGCCATCAGTTCGTAGCAGTGAATGAAGATGTATCATATCGATCACAAGTGCAGTATGGAGTACCTCAAGGCTCAGTTCTAGGGCCGCTACTCTTCACGCTTTATATGTTACCCTTGGGAGATATCATCAGGAAACATGGTGTTAGCTTTCACTGTTATGCTGATGATACGCAGCTCTATATTTCCTCGCAGCCCGGTGAAACACACCAATTTGAAAAACTAATGGAATGCATAGTCGATATAAAAAATTGGATGACGAGTAATTTCTTACTGCTAAATTCAGAAAAAAACAGAGGTGTTAATCATAGGGCCTAAAAACTCTACTTGTAATAACCTAGAACACTGTCTAAGACTTGATGGTTGCTCTGTCAATTCTTCGTCATCAGTTAGGAACCTAGGTGTGCTACTTGATCGCAATCTTTCCTTAGAAAGCCACGTTTCTAGCATTTGTAAAACTGCATTTTTCCATCTCAAAAATATATCTAAATTACGGCCTATGCTCTCAATGTCAAATGCAGAAATGTTAATCCATGCATTTATGACTTCAAGGTTAGACTACTGTAATGCTTTATTGGGTGGTTGTTCTGCACGCTTGGTAAACAAACTACAGCTAGTCCAAAATGCAGCAGCAAGAGTTCTTACTAGAACCAGGAAGTATGACCATATTAGCCCGGTCCTGTCCACACTGCACTGGCTCCCTATCAAACATCGTATAGATTTTAAAATATTGCTTATTACTTATAAAGCCCTGAATGGTTTAGCACCTCAGTATTTGAATGAGCTCCTTTTACATTATACTCCTCTACGTCCGCTACGTTCTCAAAACTCAGGCAATTTGATAATACCTAGAATATCAAAATCAACTGCGGGCGGCAGATCCTTTTCCTATTTGGCGCCTAAACTCTGGAATAACCTACCTAACATTGTTCGGGAGGCAGACACACTCTTGCAGTTTAAATCTAGATTAAAGACCCATCTCTTTAACCTGGCATACACATAACATACTAATTTGCTTTTAATATCCAAATCCGTTAAAGGATTTTTAGGCTGCATTAATTAGGTAAACTGGAACCGGAACACTTCACATAACACCGTACTTTCTACATCATTAGAAGAATGGCATCTACGCTAATATTTGTCTGTTTCTCTCTTGTTCCGAGGTCACCGTGGCCACCAGATCCAGTCTGTGTCCAGATCAGAGGGTCACTGCAGTCACCCGGATCCAGTACGTATCCAGACCAGATGGTGGATCAGCACCTAGAAAGGACCTCTACTGCCCTGAAAGACAGCGGAGACCAGGACAACTAGAGCCCCAGATACAGATCCCCTGTAAAGACCTTGTCTCAGAGGAGCACCAGGACAAGACCACAGGAAACAGATGATTCTTCTGCACAATCTGACTTTGCTGCAGCCTGGAATTGAACTACTGGTTTCGTCTGGTCAGAGGAGAACTGGCCCCCCAACTGAGCCTGGTTTCTCCCAAGGTTTTTTTCTCCATTCTGTCACCGATGGAGTTTCGGTTCCTTGCCGCTGTCGCCTCTGGCTTGCTTAGTTGGGGTCACTTCATCTACAGCGATATCGTTGACTTGATTGCAAATTAAAACAGACACTATTTCAACTGAACAGAGATGACATCAATGAATTCAATGATGAACTGCCTTTAACTATCATTTTGCATTATTGAGACACTGTTTTCCAAATGAATGTTGTTCAGTGCTTTGGCGCAATGTATTTTGTTTAAAGCACTATATAAATAAAGGTGATTGATTGATTGATTGATTAAAGTGATACCTATTGCTTTTTATAGTTCTTTTGCACTTTAATGTGTAAAACATTTAACTTTTATATATTTTTCTGTATTGCTTTAAATGTTTAGTTATTTTTCTTATAAGGAAAACCTGTTATACTGTATTATGACCACTTTTTTAAAACTAAATTTCAATACCGTGATAATACCGTATACTGTGATAAGAGCATTATCAATTAACCGCAACAGGAAAATTTGATACCGGCATATCGCTAGTTAGGACACATGATCCTTCAGAAATCAGTCTAAACAACAATGTTTTCAGCCAAAAACTGTAAAACTTTAATGCGTTTTGCCTGTTCGTTTACATGACAGCAGCGTTTTGGGGACTGAAAACCCATATTTTCAAAAACACCAATGTTATTGTTTCCGTGTTAACACGCAATACGGGAATCTTTCAAAATGGTGATGTCATGCGTGTGCGTAGTTTGTTCGGTGTGTAGACATGTGCAGTACGTGCTGATCTTAAAGGCAAGCACGAACAAACATACACAACAATTGCAGAGTACAGTACAGTACAGTACAGTTGTTGCTGCTCAAGAGTTTCTAACACTTTTTCAACAAAGTGTGGATTTATTTCACCAATATTACAACCAACAGCAGAGACTCATCATTTTACATCATATAATCATCACTTCCCTACAGGTACTGTTTACTAACAAGGTGATAGCGCCAACTGCTGGCCTGGCATATGTAATACAACGTTTTTGGCCGATTTCGTAGACATGTGTAAACGTGAATCATTTTGAAAACGTTGTTGTGTATTCATGAAACTTTCTAAAAATGCAAGGGGAAAACGTTTCCATTTTTGACCACATCGTTATCGTGTGAACACAGTCTAATATTCAGATTTGTTGCTCAAGAAATATTTCCTATTATCGTCAACGTTGAACAATTTTCTGTGGAAATCTTGATACATTTTTTTCAGGATTTCTCTGTTTTGATTGAGCATCCCAGCTGAAAAAAGAACTAATTAAGAAAGGAAAAAAAAAACAAAAAACATAAGGATCCCCAAACTTTTGCACAGTAGTGTACATTTGCACATTGTGTGTAAGGTGTCACCTGGTATCCCTGCAGGAAGGGGTCCAGAACCGAACAGAGGAAAGCAAGCGTGCTGTGACCGCTCGCTGACATCACAATCTCATGCTCCAATACCTGCAACACGCCACGCTTCATGAGCAAATAACACGCTTCTTCAAAGTCCTACAAAAAAAAAAAAACATACACATGTCATGAAAAGACATTTGAGTACAGACTAGAGGTGAAAATCTTTTTTAAAAACTTGTGATTCGATTAAGTTTCAACTGAGACATTTGTGAATGAGGTCTCACCTGAACAGAGTCCCCGGGGCAAAGAATAAATTCATTGGAGAACATGTTCCTCAGGAAGTTGAAACAGTTGTAGACGTCATCTAGAACACAAATTTCTTTGTGATTTGGTACAATATACTAATCCAGAGTAAAATAACATTCACAAAACATATTTCTCACACCTTTTCTATTAGAGTTTGCGCTTTGCATGGCCAACGCTAAGAGAGCAGGTCTCAGAAACACGTGTAAGATCTGGTTCCTGTAGGAGGCGCAAGAGAGCACAACGACCGCTCGGTGAAACACGGCTTCCTCTGGTGTGCTCTCGACCCCCGGCGCATCCGCGACGCTCAGCTGAACGTGGCCTGCAGACACACTCAACAGGTGTCTGTGTAGAGCTAAACTACTGCTGACCACTTCACTGCTGACCTCGTGATCTACAGAGAGAGAGAGAGAGAGAGAGAGAGAGAGAGAGACAGGGAGAGTGAGAGAGAGAGAGAGAGAGAGAGAGAGACAGAGAGAGAGAGAGAGAGAGAGAGAGAGAGAGAGAGTGAGAGATCATATTATTGGGGATTGTTCAAATTAAGGTCAAGTAAGCTTAGATCTGCAATATATTATTCATCAAGCGTCTTTCCTTCATCTAAGCAGATTCTGCATATCCTGGAGATATGCATGACCATTTTTGCCATACTGAGAAAATTTGAAGAACATGATATATGATATTAGGATACAATTTCATATGTCTATCGCTGCTAAGCTTTCAAATTTAGAGATATCCACGGATACGAACACTTTGCGTGAATGTTATTACATTTGATATGATTGTTATATACTGTAGGACTTTTGATGAACAAATGATTTTATGTTGTTGTTGTTGACTGTTAATTCACGTTCATTTATGATACAATAACTAATATTCATTTATACAACCTGTAATGTTAAAGGTTTTGTTTTTTATTATTATTATTCTTTAATCATCAAAGATTCCTAAATATATATATATAAATATATCACGGTTTTAACAATATTTAGCAGCACAATTGCAATAATGTTTCATAAAATTACTGTATTTCTTAATCAAATAAATGCAGCATGCATAAATGAGTTCTTTCAAAAACATCTTACTGGACCCGAATGACAGCTAATAGCATATAGTAGGGCTGCAAAATGATGAATAACAATTAATTGCTTACAAAATAAAAGTCTGTTTACATATTATACTATGTACTATATATACATAATAAATATACACAGTAGCATGTAAACAAACTTTAATGTAAAATGCATGTAAACATTTACGTTCGTATAATTCGCTTCTCACATGGGATGGTGCGAGACGCTGCAAAAGACACAAGTGCACTTTTAAGGGGGAAGTATTACGTTTTTTTTTTAAACAAATAATCGACATCGGAACATTATGTCGGTTAGAGGTTCTGAATGCCGGTTTTTGACTTTGTTTGCTGATAGACTGATGTAAAGCTGTGCATTCTGACTTAGAGACATTTTAATAGATTGCACTGGTGATCTGTTGCGATTAGTCTGCAGTTGAGGTAAAGTTGATCTCTCACCGGGCCAGTCCAGGAACGCTCCAAACGCCAGTGCCAGGTGTCTGAGCCAGTCTGTGTGATCTGTGAGGGAGGAGAGCTCCAGGCCGTCAGGGTTCTGTAGCAGCAGTGTGGCGATGAGAACCCAGGGCTTCAGAACCATGTTCTCCTCCTGGATGCGCACCAGACGGAACGCAGCGTCGTTCAGGAACTCATGAGTGTCCACACTAGGTCTCTGTGGAATATACCTGTTAAAAACAACACTCAAGTCAGGACGGTTTGTACAGCTTACAGTAAAGTCTGTAAAAGTTTTAAAGCTTGTTATGCCAAAAATGCATGCTTTTTGACTTTTATAGCAAAATGTTCTGAGCATGGCTGATTGCAGTTGTCATACCTGGGCAGCAGGTTGTACTGAGACCGCTTTATCTTTCCCTCTGCCAGACTGCGCACAGATACAGGATTACCAAAATACACATGCATACTGCCATAGTCCTCACTCAAGACCCGCCGGGCCTTCAGCAGACCCTGAGAGAGAGATACAGAGTTGAGAAATGGATGTCAATCAAATTAATTTTGGTCTGTCTGTCTGTGCCATACAAAATGATCCAATAAAAAAAACAGAATATCAATGCATCATTATACAAACATTAAGTGAGGTTTCATATCTGAAATGAAAATAAACTTAATTCAGGAGACAGCTAAGATACATGTTTAGTTGTTATCTGCTAAAACATAGTGATGGAATGCATATTAGAAGGCAATGCATACGGAGGTCGATTCTTTGGGCTTGGGGACGCCGAGCAGCTCTCGGGCGTACAGAGACTCTTCCAGAACTCTCTCATAGCTAATGCTGACAGGAACCAGGTTCACATCAAACAGCTCTCCTTTAAAAAACGGCTCCATCACAATATTAAACAACCCTGAGGGAGAGAGAGAGAGAGAGAAAGGAAGAAAGAGAGCAGGAGATGAAGCTGAAACAAAATGAACCATGTTCAAAGAGGCGGACCATTTTGTTTCTCTCATTCATCTAAATTTGCTTTTGTTCGCTTTGATTGATGAGCTGCCACCGTCAGGCTTTCCAGGTTTCAAGCTGTCGTTTTGAACCTCTGTGCCATAAATTAGTCAGGGGCTCTATATCATACTGGGACTGAGACTCGATTGCGAAAATCCTGTGAAATTTCATTTAGCTGGCATCTCACTTCCTGTGTGCAAGCAATGCTGACCAAAAAAATGTTTCCTGTCACCTTGAATTTATTTGTGCAGCGATAAAAAAGGCCGAAAAGTGGGGAAAAGCCTTGACGCTGCACAAAACGTGCAGAAGTCAGCAAAGAGCTTTTATCAAAATGAAACATCTTAAAGTCACAGCAGCACAGATGGTCTGTTTTTAAAATTGTATAAAAAGTGTTACAAACATATAGTCGATGTACACTGACCTGTCTTTGGTGTGAGAGATTTGCACGTCCTGCTTCTAGTTCCTTCCAAGAAGAACTCTATTGGGGCATATCCATTCTGAATAAGCAACATAATACAACAAAACATATTTACAACGGTTTAAGAATGGAAGGATGCTTGTATCTAAAAATGACTCGCAGTACCTTTATTACCTGTAAAATTGCACTGGATCGACCTGTTTGAACTTTGAACTCTGTCTTGATCAGTGTTACTAGTAAGGTAACACATTACTCTTCTATTTAAGAATTACTTTTTACAATTAAAAATTGTAATGCGTTACTTTTAAAAGTAACTTTCCCCAACACTGGCCTTGATCAAGGGCCATTACAACTATATTTTTCAACGTATTTTTCGGACTATAAGTCGCCCCTGAGTAGAAGTCACATCAGTCCAAAAATATGTCATGATGAGGAAAAAAACATATATAAGTCGCAATGGACTATAAGTCGCATTTATATAGATGCAAGCACCAAGAGAAAACATTACCGTCTACAGCCACGAGAGGGCGCTCTATGCTGCTCAATGTAGGCTACAGGAGCAATTTTGAGCATCATAGAGCGCCCTCATAGGCTGTAGACGGTAATGTTTTCTCTTGGTTCATTTCTTTCGGTTCACGTCAAATTAATTTTGATAAATATGTCGCACCTGACTATAAGTCGCAGGACCAGCCAAACTATGAAAAAAAGTGTGACTTATAATCCGGAAAATACAGTGCACACGATGAAAATTCTGTAATTAAAGACTCAACCTCATGTCGTTCCAAACCTGTAAGAACTTTGTTCATCTTCGGAACACAAGTTAAGATATTTTGGAGGAAATCCAAGAGCTCTGTAAACAGCAAGGGTCCTACCACAATTAAGGCACAGAAACGTAGTATAGACATTGTTAAAGTTGTCCATGTGACATCAGTGGTTCAACTGTAATTTTACGAAGTTACGAGAATACTTTTTGTGCAAAGAAAACAAAAATAGCAAGTTCATTCAATTATTTTTTTTCAGGGATATTCCTTCACCATTATCGATGCATGTGTCTGGTGCCGCTGATGTAGAACACACAAGCGATTCACCTTGTTTACGCAGATAGGAACACAATACGCATGTGTATATTATGGCAGAGAACTGTCCCTGAAGAGAAGAAATCGTTGAATAAAGGAAATATTTATGTTTTCTTTGCACACAAAAAGTATTCTAGTAGCTTCATAAAATTACTGATGAGCCACTGATGTCATATGGACTGTTTTAAAAGGGGTCATATGGTGCGATTAAGTTTTTCTTTATTTTTGGAGTGTTACAAGCTGTCTGTGCGCAGAAAAGATCCCTAAACTTGTAAAGACTAAAGTCTCAAACCCAAAAAGATATTCTATATAAAATTTAAGACTAGTCCACGCCCTCCTAAAACATCTCGTTTTAAACACGCCCCCACATGTCTATGTCACTGTGTGGGGAGATCTGCAAAACATTGCCCAAATGTTTATGCACAGAAAGAAGTCGTAACTTTTATTCTCGCTGTAGTATTGTTGCTGCCATCATCATATTGTGGAGAAGATGAGTATTTCGTTGCAAAAGCAAAACTACTTTGTTTGGTCTTCCAAAAGAGCACACAACTAGAAATCAGTGGTTACGTTGTATTTAAAACGCTGTTTCAGAACAGTTCACGCTTGTTGTTTGTCGTTTATCTGATCACAAATGCAGACATGGTTTTATGTGTACCCGGCGCGATACACAACGCAATGTGTAAAAAGATTGTGTAAGTCATTGTAATCAGTAATTATTTCCCTACTGGATGCAGCAAATGCCTTGTTTGTAATGGGTTTTATTGGTTTTGTCTCGTCGCGCTGTGACACGTCATCACAGTGTGTTAAGGCGCATAACATCTCCATCACACGCTTGAGGCATTCAGCCAATCACAACGAACTGGATAACTGACCAATCAGAGCACGCCTCGCTTTTCAGACCAATGAGCTTTGTAAAAACCGACACGTTTCAGAAAGACGGGGCATAGAGGAAAAACAATAATGTATAGTATGTGGAAAATAATGTGCTTTTTTTTGTTTTACCTTAAACCGCATAAACACATTTCACTACACCAAATACACAAAATAATGTTTTTTTTTCGCAACGTCATATGACCTCTTTATTGATGTTGTTACTACCTTTCTGTGCAATATGAAGCCTGTATTTTTCTTATATAAACAGGACAGTTTAATTGACTGATTTGCTCAATTGTTCAGTTGTTTGGATGAAGCATCTTACCCTCAGCATGGTCTTCACATACTCAGAGAACACAGCCCAGTAAAGTTTATCACCTCCGAACGACCGGCGGATGAAAAAAGCCCCCGACTTACGCAGCATCTCACCAATAAACTTCATGCTCATAAAATCTGCAGAAACATCTGGCCATTAGTAAACAGTACAGTATAAGTAATGAATATAATATGAAATCAACAGGTTTAAACTCACATATTGATCAAATCGGAATCAAAAGAATAAAGACATTTTCACAAATATTAGACATTTGTTTGAATTTAATATGCATCCTACGCATATAAAATCCCTTTTGTAAAGTGAATTTGATGCGACACTGTCTTTGACCCATTCAACCATGATTACAATGATTTTACTAGAGTATATACGTTTATGTATATGAATTTCATAAACTACCACAGAGTGCTTGTATCAAGATTTTGAATATAACACAGAAAGATTATCAATTGTTTAGATGCTCTAGCTGGCACGGTCAACCCTCAACACCGTGATTAAACAAGAAAACATCAGTTACAAAGTCCACCCAAGCATATTAAGGAGAATGAACTATACTTTGGGCAAGTGTGTCTACTTGTGCTTGTATAATAGCTACACTCAAAGCATTAATGCATCAGTGTAACCGGTCCCCACTCACCCATTCCAGCCGCAATCACCGGCAGGGGAAGATCGAACATGAAGAGTACGTAGGACAGCATCAGGAAGTCCATGTAACTCCGGTGGCTGGGCAGGAGAACCACGGGGTGTTCCTGTACAACCTGCTGGAGCTGAAGAGAGAAAGCATCATCAATGAAAACCAGCATGACATTAAACTCTATTTACATGCCATCTCTATTAAACCAAACGAAAGACTTAAAAGTATTTCAATTAACAAATGATTAATTATATTTAAGAATAATCTTTTTTATTATTATTAAAAACTAATAATATTAAGATATAAACTGAAATCAGATATTTTCCCCT